>NW_027477203.1:0-90103 GCF_051020955.1 Megalopta genalis
AGAGCTGTTTCTTACCAGTCTATAGCGGTATACAGAGCTGTTTATACCAGTCTGTAGCGGTATACAGAGCTGTTTCTTACCAGTCTGTAGCGGTATATGAAGCTGTTATGTCAAAAATTCTTTGATTGATAATGAACAAAAAAAATGTACGTGCGTTAGTTACATGGAGATGTGCTCTATCATTTGAATACGAGAAGACTGATATCTATGATGCTTGAGTCCTCGTATAAATACCTTATCGTTCGAGAAGAAAATTTAGCATAACAAAAGACAGTCGAGAGAGAGCATGCGTTTCGTACGACAGTCCTTGAATATCCGGGTTCCGACCTACCGCACGTTCGACGACCATGACGAGATAATTCGGAAGCATGGGCCATTGCTACCGAGTACTATACGATGCGTGATAAGCGGCCCGTCAGGATGTGGTAAAACGAACGTCATGATTAGCCTGTTGGAAAGCTCGAATGGACTGCGATTCGCAAATGTGTATGTGTATTCGAAATCGGTACGTCAACCAAAATATCAATACTTGAACAACTTGTTCTCGCACGTGGGCAAGGACGTAGGTTACTTTGCCTATTCGGACAACGCGGACGTGATTCCCCCGGCGGATGCTCGACCGAATTCGATATTTATCTTCGACGACGTTGCTTGTGATGAACAGGACGTTATGAGAGAATATTTCGCGATGGGCAGACATTCGCACGTCGATTGTTTCTATCTGTCGCAATCATACGCGAGAATACCCAAACATTTGATTCGCGACAATGCCAATCTATTGATTCTATTCAATCAAGATGCCATGAATCTGCGACACGTTCATCAGGATCATGTGAATACTGATATGTCGTTCGAAAGTTTCAACGCAGTTTGTTCAAGGTGTTGGCGAAACAAGTATGAATTCCTTGTAATCGACAAAGACAGCCCTGTGAACCGAGGACGTTACAGACGCGGATTTAAGGAATTCGTCGTGCTGTGATCCAGCTCATTTGGACGGTAAGAGGTGTCGATGTCACATCGTGCTCCCACTCGATATGCGTCCGTTAAAGAAAAACCTGCGAGCTGCCATCGTTAAGGAAATAGCTAAGACCAGTGACGTCATACGTAAAAAGAGTTTAGCCTTGAAAGTTGGGAAAATGGATGTACAGTCTAACATTGAGACGAATTTACGTCCGATCGTGGAACCGTTGAAACAGCTGGTTCAAAATACAGCTACGGAAGCGAAAGATAATACATCAAATGCTGACCGATCGTTGGATTTGCAAACACAGCAGTCGCTGTTCTCTGTGAAGAAGAAGAAGAAGAAAGTGGAGAGAGAATTTATTAAGAAAAAGAGGACACACGATGAAGCGGCATTAACTCCAAGGATGCATTTGAAAAAGAAGAAGAAGAAGAATAAAGTATATTCCCCCATCGGTGTCAGCGATGACGCCGACTATGTTGACGATGACGACGACGACGACGACGACGACGACGACGACGACGACGACGACGACGACGACGACGACGATGATGCGAACACCAATATGGTGCTCGAACCAACACCTTCAATGCATCGGGAGGTAGCTTTCGAATCATCTCCAACGGCTGCAACATCGCTGGAATCATCGGTGCGAAATATTTTGAGAAGCCCTGAAAAGCATCGCGACGAATACGAGCATTTGTTCAGTAATCTTGGACCTTTAGCGAGCGAATACTTGAGAAATTTCTTTAGCGGACCGCCGAAAAGTCAGGACAATGTGTACGGAGTGTATTTTCATAATAACAAACTGATGCTTGGAAACGTTGCGTTCGACGTGGAAAGCAACGATGATATTGTTATTAATAAAATTAGGTACAGAGGAACTCCAGGTCTCTACGAATTGATATTCAAAAGAATACCCAACGAGAACCTGTACACCGAGAATGATAAGGAAATTTATAGAAACATTCTCATCGCTACGCATGCGCACCGACGTGGTAATCAGATAATGGGAAACAAGGGCTACAAGTACAAAACTATTATAGGACCACTGTTCTCAGCGTTACGTGGAAAAGGTATAAATATTCCAACGACGATGATGCGTGTAACCAACAATCCGGTCGATTATGTGCATTGGGATGACCCAAATGAGCTGGTAGATCGTCTGAAATTGTTGATTGCATCGAAAAATGCTGGTCATACCAACCACAACAATGAAATAACATGCATAATCGAAGAACTTCGCGAAGCTGGATTGATTATAAATTAAATTGCTCGAATATTTATTACGTTAGTGACGAATGAAATGCCTGTTGGTAAATTTATCAAATGGTTCGATAAAATGAGTATCCGTTGGAATTGCTGCGAAACCAATCAAACGTTATCCGTAGATGAAAATTGGGAGGACAGATTTAAAAATATTGAGTTCAGACTCGACGACATTTGTCGACAAATACAACAGATCGAGCAACAGCAAGATCTACTCGAGTTGTTGGTGTTAAAGAAGAAGAAGAAGAAGAAAGGAGAAGAAAACAACTGAACCGAGAAACGAAAAAAAATGTCTATTAATAAATTTGGTACGTTGTATAAACATAGTACGCCCGAGTCGAAAGTACTGGCAGATATTTCAACTTTCTATTCGATATGTAAAAATTATGTACACGACAATGCCATATGCGCGATCGGCAATTTGTACGATGCGCGAGGCGCTAAGATCGCTCGTGTCGCAAATCCTACGACGAACGATGACGCAGCCACCAAACTGTACGTCGATCGCGTTTCAAAGATAGGCGACGATACTGTCACGTCATCGCTTCACGAGTACATGCAGAATAATACGATGTGCTTCTCAACGGAATCGTACACAGCTCGAAACAAGAGGATCAAACATTTGGCGGAACCGCTTCAAAACGATGACGCGGCCACTAGATCGTACGTTGACGATGTATCGAAAAGAGGCGACGACGAGCTTCGTAGAAAAATAACAGCTAACGAAAAAATGACGAAGGGTGTCGAACAGGCCGGTGTAAAATACAAGTCCGAACTCGTGGGTAAAATAACGGCTAACGAAAAGTTGGCGAAAGATGCCAAACAGGCTAGCGAGAAGTGCAAGTCCGAACTCATGGATAAAATAACGGCTAACGAAAAGTTGGCGAAGGATGCCAAACAGACTAGCCTAAAATGCAAGTCCGAACTCGTGGGTAAAATAACGGCTAGCGAAAAGTTGGCGAAGGATGCTAAACAGACTAGTGCGAAGTGGAAATCCGAACTCGTGGGTAAAATAACGGCTAACGAAAAGTTGGCGAAGGATGCCAAACAGACTAGCCTAAAATGCAAGTCCGAACTCATGGATAAAATAACGGCTAGCGAAAAGTTGGCGAAGGATGTCAAAGAGACTAGTGCGAAATGGAAATCCGAACTCGTGGGTAAAATAACGGCTAACGAAAAGTTGGCGAAGGATGCCAAAGGGACTAGTGTGAAATGGAAATCCGAACTCGTGGGTAAAATAACGGCTAATGAAAAGTTGGCGAAGGATGCCAAAGAGACTAGTGCGAAATGGAAATCCGAACTCATGGATAAAATAACGGCTAACGAGAAACTAACGAAAGATATACAGCAGACTAATGAGAAATGGAGGAATAAAGTGCTGGCTAAAATATATAATTTTCAATACGACAGTGATCAGAAAATTAAATCAATTGATTCAGATAACGATGAAATTAATGTGAAAATTGATAACGTATTTTCGGTATTGGAGCAAAAGGTTGAAGCGTTAAAACAGAATATGAAAGATGAAACGGACAGCTCAATCGGTAACCAACTAAAAATCTTTGAGGAAAGTTTTCGTGGTAAAATGGAGACATTAGTTACCGAGGAATTCTTCAAGGTTATGCCACGCTCATATAAATAAAATGCTTTTGCGACGATTGCATCATTTTTGCTAGTGATTACGGCGGTAAAACATCGATTGTCGAAAGAAATTGGAGCAGTAGCAGCAGCAACGATGCGTAACAGCAGCAGCAAGAAATCATCGTCTCGTGATTCGCTAAAGCAGGCTATCCAAGACATCGTGGCGAATATAGACACGAAACATGAACATCACAAGGACAATTCAATGAACACGAATTATTTCAATAGATTTATGTTCGATCTGATAAATATGATAAGAAAATACGTTCTACACGTATCGGACGAGAATGACGAGTTCGATGCATTCGGTCTACCTATAGAAAGTATAAAAGTTCCTATTAACACCAACGACGCTGCAACGAAGAAGTATGTCGACAACGTTATCAACGAGAGGGCGGTAATTTTGAACAGTGACAACGAATTTTTCGATGCAAAATCTCGAATTATTCGATATTTGGCAACTCCGGTTTTCGCCAGCGACTCGGCAACAAAAAGTTACGTCGATGACGCGATCGATTCGTTGAAAAAAACATTTACGTACGACCTGTATGAAACTATCGACGATGTTCACTCGATGAAACGCGCGATCGAAATTCTCCAAAAATTCGTGACAAACGACGAATCCAATCACGAGAATCTGAAGAAACACGTTGAGACGTGCATCGAGCAGAATAATAAAAGTATCGATGAAAAGCTACGTCAAAGATTTGTCGAGCTGGAGGATAAGTTGTTCGAAACAACGAAAGCTGAGGGTATCGTGGATCGAGAAAAATTGAATGCCGTTGTGAAATTTGCTGGCAACATCGAGCACAAACTTGCAAGTGTGGAACACAAAGTTAACAGCAACTGGCCGAAAAAGATTGATAACCTTGAAAATCAAATATTAAATAAAATCCACAACTTGGAGGAACTTACGAGCACTGACAAAGCGAATCAGGGAAAGTTGGCGCAACTTGAATTACTCGTAGACGAACTGCAAAAGAAAGTTACAGTAGGCGGTTTTGAAACTGGCAAGGAATTGGATGACAGGTTCGAAAGGCTTAATACTGCTATGTACAAGAGATTACTCGAGCTGACTGGAGAGGGGAACATAGTCGCGAAATTCGAACAGTTACATAAATCTTTATTAGAGAAATTTACCGAAATATACGGACAAATGCGACGTATCGAAGAACAGCAGCAACACAGTGTGCGCGTCGCTTTCGAGCGGTAGCAGCAACCACAGAAGAGATTCCGATAATGCAAAAAGCGTCAATAGCTGAAAAGTCCATCGATAACGCAAAAGAGGACGCGACAGCGGTCGAAAAGACTTCGAGAACGCAAGGATAATTAAATTAGCGTATCTTAATTTCAAGCGACCGCAGATTCATCGATAACTCAAAAGAGAGCGCGGCAGCGGTCAACGCAAGGATAACTAAATTAGCGTATCTTAATTCCGAGCGACCGCAGACTGATAAGGTGAAATCATGAGCGGCGACAAAGTGAACTTGGTGAATGAACTGCATGCTCCGGCGAGACGTTACTTCCGGCGGAGGCGAGTGGTTACGCGAGGACTCGACGATCTCTGGCAAGCTGATATCGTTGAAGTTCAACCGTACGCAAGAGAGAATCGAGCACATCGATATATTCTTACGATAATCGATACATTCAGCAAGTATGCCTGGGCCGTTCCTTTAAAAAGCAAAAATGCTGACGATGTGTGCAAAGCTTTCGCGTCGGTGTTGAAAAAAGATGGTCGAATACCGAACAATTTGCAAACCGATATGGGGAAAGAATTCTACAATAAAGATTTTCAAGAATATCTGAAGAAACGTAACATCAACCACTATTCCACATTCAGCACTATGAAAGCGTCCATAGTCGAACGATTCAATCGTACATTGAAGAACAACATGTGGAAATTTTTCTCGTTGAGCGGAAAATATCGTTGGATCGACGAGCTACCCACGTTGATTAAGGACTACAATAATCAAAAACATCGCACCATTCGTATGCGACCTGCAAACGTGAATCATAAAAATGAGAAGCATCTTTTATCTACCGTATACAGCAACGTCAAGATCGCCGGTCCTGCGAAATTCAAAGTTGGCGACTATGTGCGTATCAGCAAGTTCAAAACCGTATTCGACAAAGGATACACGCCGAACTGGTCAACGGAAGTATTTAAGATCGCGACGGTGAAACGAACGAACCCCGTCACGTACCTTTTGGTTGATTTGCAGAACAAACCTATCGCTGGAGGATTTTACGAATACGAGATACGCGCTACCAAATATGCCGACGTGTATTTAGTAGAAAAAGTATTGCGTCGAAAAGGAAATGAAATATATGTAAAATGGTTGGGGCTGGATTCGTCACATAACTCTTGGATAAAGAAATCATCTGTACTTTAATTGTATAATGTAATGTTTATTTTTGTTTCTCTAATAAACATGAAAAAATACATAAATGCTTTTTACATTAATACTAATTAATTCCCCCCACACGCACACAATTTCAACGATTCGCTTTCGATACGATTAGATCTAAACATAAAGCTAACAATTCGCAATCGATCAGACAATTTCGTTCGAACAATTCGTTTGTAAAAATTACGGTCGCATAATTCTGCTCGTTATTGGAGTTTTTTACAATGTCAACGAGCTTCGCGAATCTATCCTGAATTTCTGGAATATTTTCTAATAACCATGAATACATATGATCCATACATAACTCTAATTTGTACAAATTATCCATCGTCTCTTTCGTAACATAAATCAATGCTTGAGAATCGAACAACTTGATTAGACTCATTCCATTAAAATTAACAATTTGTAACGATAAAGTCTCATCAATTTGTTTTTCCTTCTTGTCCGCGTCGAAGTAATTGTGAATATAATCTCTAGTTTTCACCAGCAGTTTCCACGTAGCCATTGAAAAAGAAATCTCTGTTCCACGATTGTCCCCCAAGACAAACTCGACGCGCAAATTTTCATCCACGCGTACACAAATTTCAAGGAACTTGAAATAATTGCCGGCTATGGAGTATCTTCTACCCAAGATTCGTGCGTTGCGCAGTATCTGCAACTGTTTCTGCTGCGACTGGGGTTGTGACTGTTGAAACGACCGTTTCATCGAAATGGAGTATCTAGAAAAGAAATAACATACAATATTTTTTTTCTTCTTTCATAAAAGGAACATTTTATTCCCTTCAAACTTTCTTTTACTTACCCATAATTTTTATAATCGTTGTGAGATCCATTTTTATGTAAAAAATTATTGATTTGATTTGACATTGTGAATATTATAATATTGAAGAACAACTGCGCTATAAGAAAGTAATCTGTAGAACGCACTACTCGCTGTACGCAATGCCAAAAGCTTATATATACAATTCCCCTACCATTTTTCCCCCCTTCTTACACGCAAGATAACAATACAAGGAGCGTATACGCCCCTTTTCCGCTTACAAATAAAAGTGAACACGCGCGCGCGCAACACGGGATTCGAAACATCGATGAAATTATATAACCGCTTTTATTTTTTCTCACTCCCCTCACTCCCTCTCCCTCCTGCCTCCCCCTTTCGCGATTTTATAATGTCCCCAAGGAAGGGTTTCGATCGAATTGTTTAAAATGTATCGTTTATCATCGTATGGACTCAATGCTAATTTACTCTGTGATACTGAATACACTTGATGTTGTATAGACATTATCAATTTAACGCAAACTGATTTTTCTAAATGATCGTGAAGGCATGCTAAATAGTCGTCGAAAGTAATATTTTTAATCGTCACGTTAGTCTTAATTCCTTTAATCTTTTTTACATCGTCTTTGTCTTGTACTCGAATAGCATACATTTTCGAGCGAAGACCCACAAACTCTGTCATGATTTTACCTCCGTTCTCGTCCTTCATTAATCCTAATACTTTATTATTCGCGATCGGAACGCCGTACACGTTATTTCTGTCATAATTGCAAGTATCGTATCGGTGAATGTCACGTTTTATCATCTCGTACGCGTCGTCGCAAATAATCTGATAAATTAAACTGTCCGTGTCCGTGTACAAAATCCTGCATCTTTCTTGAAAATTTGGAAGCATGTAGCCATAATGAAAATCATACAAATGTAATTTAGATATGTCCAACACTGACATGCCTATGTAAATAGGTTTATAAAATTTAATAGAAAGCTGCTTCATTTGAACTGCGACAAAATCCTCGGAGAATAGAGTACAGCTATGGAAATTTGGTCGAGCTATTAAACGTCCAGCCCCGTATCGACCGCTCCATCGCGAGAGCAACTTTACGTTTACATGATTTCGAACGTTTTCCATCGTTTTTCCAAACACTGCATTGTTCATCAGTTTGAACAGATTCTTCGAGAAGTCATTGTTTGCGTTGGCGCGCAACCTCGTATTTAAATCTATGTAACGGCGTAACCAACATGATTGTTCAAACTTCAGTATCCGATGAATTTTCTTTAATTTTAAATTATACCTCAAACATTGCTGGAGGTATCGATAATGGAGAACGTAACGATTCTTATCGCTAAGCGTTGTCAACAGTTTCTTTTGCAACGTCCCAACCTCGTGAATCGGGCAAAATGGAAGATCCGCGTGAGCATCATGAATTTCCTGAGGATACTCTAAGTCGACCTCTAAAATGTACCCGACGGGACTGTCGATCGGCACGGAATCGATGTTGAAATTACTCGTATCGTCAACCTATTGGAAACCCCTGTGCGGCAAAGGCTGCGACATGGCCCAGCCATACAAATTATTAACATCGAAATACATCAGATAGCTGGACGGTTCGGCTGAATCGTACGTCGACATATACTTGTTATTCGCGCGCGCGTAACGATGCGAACATTGACTCAACCCACCTCGTATTCCCCGCTCCACGAACAAAAGCATGTCAACGTCGGTGAACAATTCCAACTCGATCTTCGTCAATTTTAGCATCGCGTCCCACGCGAAACCGGGCAACGTATAATAGTGTGCTGGATCGAGTTTATAATTCTCGAGCGACTTTTCGCGAAAATTTTCAAACACGTCGGCCAACAACAACACATCCAATTTCAAGTACAAGTCGCTGTACTGTCCTAACGTTTGTATACCAAAACGTGACCAAACTTCGTTCGCGTGACAATAGTCGACGTCGGATATCTCGCTGTCGCATAACTGATTATAAAATGCTTCGCGCGGTGGTAAACAAGTGTCGCTTAATTTGTCATAGGTCGATACATAGTCGTATGGGAAAACGCCTTTCCTGGTTAGAAGATGAAAATCATCGTTCGAAAGACGATTGAATTGGCTCCTCACGATATGCAAGTCGCTCTTGTCCAAGTACGACGACAACTTGTCCAGACTCGAATTCAAGAATTTGAACGAATCGATGAATCGAAACTTTATGCACTTCTTCCACGATTTTTTGATCGCATCATTATTCCTCTTACTGTGTTTCGTGAAAGAAATGTACTTCTCTTTCGTCAGCGGTAACGCGTCTATTTTACCTTCAAACGCGTTTGCCAATTCTTTGATGAAAAAGTGTGCGTCGTAGCCGGACAAATTGTGAAAAACCACCGGTATCACGTACGAGGATTGATAGCTCAGATTGCAACGGCTGTGCGCCGGACCCCGATACGCACCTGTGAAATGACAATGATCATGCACTCGCACGTCGTCATTACCGAGTGGTTCTTCGCACACGTGACAATACGTGGCGGTACGAAAAGTTGAGATTTGTGCGGCGGTCAACGGAGCCATTGGAACCGTTCGATCAAACACCGGTTGCAATTTACAGCTCAACTCGTGCAACTTCGATGCAAACCATGTGATACAACCTTTCTCATCACGATAAGCCTGATACTCGCTCAACGAACTGTCGTATCGGCAATGGAGGTAGTAGCCTACGCTGAAGGCATGGTGATGTTGATATCTACAGTAAGCTCCATGACCTTGATCTTCCTGTTTCTTCAGCAGGCATTCCAAGTCTGCGTAGATAACGAACGGTGTCGGTTCCTTGTACGCATAATTCTTGAACTTCAGCCATTTATCGTCTTCCGTCGGAAGTTTCAAAGCACATTCGTTCATTCGACTGCAGTCGATCTCGTGAATGCTCAATTTTTCCTGCGATTTGAAATACTGTAGACACCTGACAAAAAAACATAATTTTTTATTTTAATTTTTCTCGCCCACCACCACCACCACCACCATCATCTAGAAGAAAGAAAAAAAATTTACATGTGTGAATCTTACCGATCGCAAATATGCTTATTGTGCTGCGTGCTGATCTGAGATGAAACCAGACGAGATAAATTCCTAATACACAGATAATGATTGCGCAAGTTTTCGTAGTCGTGTATGAGCAGCAAATTTACATGTTTCTCCCGCTTCCTTGAGGTCAAATGCAACGTCCGACATCTTTCTTGTTCCCCTCCCCACTCGAACACGTTCACGGAAACGTCGTTCGCTTTTTCGAACTTTGGTATGTCCTTGAACAACATCGGCAATTGGAATCCCTCGGTGTGGAGCACATCGCTGTAATGCGGATAGGATGATGTGCGATTCAAATTATTTTTAGCTGGATATAGGCTTGCCACCACTGCCCAATAGAAACATGCATTATCGTCGTCACTGTACACATTGAGGACTGCTTTCTTTAATTGCACTGTTCGAGGCACGGATACCTGACAACCTGCTTGTAACGGTTGATATTTGTTGGAATTCACCATCAAATGCAGGATCTTCGATAACGCCCATCCACTGTCTCGTTCTTGAAACTCTTCTATCGATGTCAAAAGCGTTGGCACAACATCTTTCGCATACCAGCGACGTAGATTCGACGAATGAAAGAGCGCGACGTTTCGCGTGCTAAAACTTTTCACCGAAACCTCGTCGCGCAGCACAAATTCCGCCTCCAATACTACGTTCACTTTTAACGACAAATGAACGTTCAAAAGTTCTGTAATACGATTCGTAACTATTCGCTTCGCGTGCTGCAAGAAATGACGTGGATCGACATGTTCGACGTTGATCACAACGCCGGTCGATATACGATTCTTAAACGCCGACTCGATGTTCTCCCAACGAAGAGTCGATGCTCTCGCGCCAACGTTTCCATACAAACCGCTACCAACGCGTGATGAAAACCGATGATCTAACGAGACCTTCAAAGTTTTCATACGACACATGATCGACAGCAAACTCGATTTTACACCTATGGGTGCTTCGTTTTTCTTCACAATGATCATATATTTCCTACACCATTGTAAACATTCAATACATGATTTCGTCCATTCGCGATACTCGTCCACAGTTCGAATCATCCTTGACATATGTGTTAACGATTTCAACATGTCCTTGCAAACTTGCGTCATCTTGTGAAAATATTAATTCACATCAATTATTAAAAAGAAGTTTTTTCAATTTTGATTTCACGTCGTCGGTTAAGTTTCCAGTTCTCACGAACGTAACTACACTATACAACCAACCACGCGATGCTCTCCCATCTCGATGATATGTAGTATCGCGGACGGTGAATCGATCGCGGGCCATTTCACTATAATTTGGCTAAATCGTTTCGTGTAGATGAAACTCACGCGACTCGTCAAATCTTTTCGCATTAGACGTTCCGTCGCTGTTTTCCACTCGAGCGGAAATTGATCGTTCAGGTATAAGTTTATGACGTATCCCCAAACCAAATTCTGTAATGTAGGAATCATCTCACGACGTATCTTCGTCACTCGATGAAAAATACTTCGATATGAATTTCACGCGTGAAGCATTGAGTTTCTCGGTCGGTAAATTAATGTCCCATTTGATTTTAGGAATATCCCAATCATCGTCGTCGTCGTCGTGCAATGAATATTCCAATCTTCTCTTCACTTTGTTCAATGGAGGGAGGAAATCACCTCTGGTCATACTCCATTCAAATTTTGATAATGGTATCAACACTGGTTCGACGCAAACATAATCAGTTTCTTTACGGTATTTAAAAATAATCCTCTTCAACGATCTCTTCGAACGACATTGCGTGCTCAAAGGAACGATTACTTTAAAAACATCAATACTATTGTATATCACGTAATCGAGCAAGTCTCGCGATTTGAACACGCATGCACCCACGTATGAAAACCTAGCGTGCGGATATCTCCGACGAAAAACACAGTACACGTCGCACAAAATAACATCACAATATCGGATAAAAATCCGTCGAGCAATACTCGAAAAATTATGAACACCGTATTCAAATATCTTAGACGTTGCGAACGATTGCAACGATGGCACGTTCAACGAACCAACTTCCATACCAATACTCAACTCAGTAGCGAATAAAATGTTCGCTGCAAAGGGAAAAAGCAAAAAACAGTAAAAGAGAGAGAAAAAATATCTCTCTCTCTCTCTGTCCGCATCATTTGCAAGAGAGAGAACAACCGCTGCAATACAGCCCTCTCTCTAGCTCGCTACAATATTATACCGAGATAAAAAAAAAACTTACTTTAAGAAATCTTAATGAGACCAAAATCACGGGTAAAGCATCCGCGAGTCTCTCCGGATACAAAACCACAAACTTCTATAAATGCGTCGCGCGAGAAAAATCATGCATCGTTTTTGCAAGAGAGAGAACAACCGCTGCATCCTCCCCTCTCTCTCTCTCGCTCGCTCGCTACAATATTATACCGAGATAAAAAAACCATACTTTAAGAAACCTAATAAACGAAACCAAAATCCCCGATATCGCTTCGCAAGATAAGCAACTTCCGGGTAAGGCGTCCGAGAACCTCTCCGGATGCAAAACCGCAAAACTCCTTATCGGTGACTTCCCCCCTCCACACGACGCGTGCCGCTCACGATGATGCTTCCTTCCCTATACCCCCCGGCTCAGCCTTCCCCTCGCCATTGCTTGCAGAACGCAACATATATACCTACTCACTTATATCGCAAGTATTTGAAGCTAAATCATATGTGTCGCATGGATTTGAAGCTAAGCCTTCTACTTCGCATTGATTTGAAGCTAAATCGTGTGTTTCGCATGGATTTCAAGCTAAGCCTTCTACTTCGCATTGTTTTGAAGCTTAATCATGTGTTTTGCATGGATTTGAAGCTATCTCGTTTGTTTCGCCTGCAGTTGAATCTATATCACTTATATCACAAATTTTTGAAGCATATCCATTTGTCCCGCACAGATTTGAAGCTACGCCTTCTACTTCGCATTGATTTGAAGCTAAATCATCTGTTTCGCTTGGATTTGAAGCTAACACGTTTGTTTCACATGCAGTTGAAGCTAAATCATGTATTTCGCATGGATCTGAAGCTAACTCGTTTGTTTGGCCTGCATTTGAAGCTATATCACTTATATTCGCAAGTATTTGATGCTAAATCATTCGTTTCGCATGGATTTGAAGCTAACCCTTTACTTCGCATTGATTTGAAGTTAAATCATGTGTTTCCCTTGGATTTGAAGCTGAATCGTTTTTTTCGCATGCAGTTGAATCTATATCATTTATATCGCAAGTATCTGAAGCTAAATCATTTGTTTCTCATGGATTTGAAGCTAAAGCTTCTAAATCCCATGGATTTGAAGCTAAATCATGTGTTTGGCATGGATTTGAAGCTAAACCTTCTACATCGCATTGAGTTGCATCTGAATCATGTGTTTCGCATGGATTTGAAGCTAACTCGTTTGTGTCGCATGCAGTTGAAGGTAAATCATGTATATCACAAGTATTTGAATCTAAACCATTTGTTCCGCATGTATGTGAAGCTAAATCATGTGTTTACCATGACTATGAACCTAAATCATGTGTTGCCCATGGATTTGAAGCTTAATCATGTGTATTGCATGGATTTGAAGCTAACTTGATTGTATCCTCTGCATTTGAAGTTACTTCATTTATATCGCAAGTATTTGAAGCTAAATCATATGTGTTTCGCATGGATTTGAAGCTAATCCCTCTACTTCGCATTGATTTGAAGCTAAATCATTTGTTTCGCATGGAATTGAAGCTACCTCGTTTGCTCCTCCAGATTTTGAAGCTATATCTCTTATATCGCAAGTATCTGAAGCTAAATCATTTGTTTCTCATGGATTTGAAGCTAAACCTTCTACATCCCATGGATTTGAAGCTAAATCATGTGTTTGGCATGGATTTGAAGCTAAACCTTCTACATCGCATTGATTTGCATCTGAATTTATGTGTTTCGCATGGATTTGAAGCTAACTCGTTTGTGTGGCATGCAGTTGAAGCTAAATCATGTATATCACAAGTATTTGAATCTAAACCATTTGATTCGCATGTGATTTGATGCTAAGCCTTCTACTTCACACTGATTTGATGCTGAATCATGTCTTTCGCATGGATTTGAAGGTAACTCGTTTGTTTCGCATGCAGTTGGAGCTATATCATGTATATGACAAGTATTAGAAGCTAAAACATTTGTTTCGCATGTATGTGAAGCTAAATCATGTGTTTACCATGACAATGAACCTAAATCATGTGATGCCCATGGATTTGAAGCTTAATCATGTGTTTTGCATGGATTTGAATCTAACTTGATGGTATCCTCAGCATTTGAAGTTACTTCATTTATATCGCAAGTATTTGAAGCTAAATCATATGTGTTTCGCTTGGATTTGAAGCTAAACCTTCTACATCGCATTGATTTGAAGCTAAATCATGTGTTTCACATGGATTTGAAGCTAACTCGTTTGTTTCGCAGGCAGTTGTAGCTAAATTATATATATCACAAGTATTTGTAGCTAAACCATTTGTTTCGCATGGATTTGAAGCTAATCCATCTACATCGCATTGATTTGAAGCTAAATCATTTGTTTCGCATAGAATTGAAGCTACCTCGTTTGTTGCTCCAGCTTTTGAAGCTATATCACTTATATCGCAAGTATTTGAAGCTAAATCATATGCGTCGCATGGATTTGAAGCTGAACCTACTACATCGCATTGATTTGAAGCTAAAACTTGTGTATCGCATGGATTCGAAGCTAAACCTTCTACATCGCATTGATTTGAAGCTAAATCATGTGTTTCGCGTGGATTTGAAGGTAACTCGTTTGTTTCGCATGCAGTAGAAGCTATATCACCTTCATCCCAAGTGTTTGAAGCTCAACCATTTGCTTCGCATGGATTTGAAGCTAAACCTTCTACATCACATTGATTTGAAGCTAACTCATGTATTTCGCGTGAATTTGAAGGTAACTCGTTTGTTTCGCATGCAGTTGAAGCTATACCAAATATATCACAAGTGTTTGAATCTCAATCATTTGTTTCGCATGGATTTGAAGCTAAACCTTCTACATCGCATTGATTTGAAGCTAAATCATTTGTTTCGCGTGGATTTGAAGGTAACTCGTTTGTTTCGCATGCAGTTGAAGCTATATCACCTTCATCCCAAGTGTTTGAAGCTCAACCATTTGTTTCGCATGGATTTGAAGCTAAACCTTCTACATCACATTGATTTGAAGCTAACTCATGTATTTCGCGTGAATTTGAAGGTAACTCGTTTGTTTCGCATGCAGTTCAAGCTATACCAAATATATCACAAGTGTTTGAATCTCAATCATTTGTTTCGCATGGATTTGAAGCTAAACCTTCTACATCGCATTGATTTGAAGCTAAATCATTTGTTTCGCATAGAATTGAAACTACCTCGTTTGTTCCTCCAGCTTTTGAAGCTATATCACTTATATCGCAAGTATTTGAAGCTAAATCATATGCGTCGCATGGATTTGAAGCTGAACCTTCTACATCGCATTGATTTGAAGCTAAATCTTGTGTATCGCATGGATTTGAAGCTGAACCTTCTACATCGCATTGATTTGAAGCTAAATCATTTGCTTCGCATGGATTTGAAGCTAAACCTTCTAGATCGCATTTTTTCGAAGTTAAATCATGTCTTTTGTGTGGATTTGAAGGTAACTCGTTTGTTTCGCATGCAGTTGAAGCTATACCAACTATATCCCAAGTGTTTGAAGCTCAATCATTTGTTTCGCATGGATTTGAAGCTAAACCTTCTACATCGCATTGATTTGAAGTTAAATCATGTGTTTCGCATGGATTTGAAGCTAACTCGTTTGTTTCGCAGGCAGTTGTAGCTAAATAATGTATATCACAAGTATTTGTAACTAAACCATTTGTTTCGCAGGGATTTGAAGCTACGCCTTCTACTTCGCATTGATTTGAAGCTAAATCATTTGTTTCGCATAGAATTGAAGCTACCTCGTTTGTTCCTCCTGCTTTTGAAGCTATATCAGTTATATTGGAAGTATTTGAAGCTAAATCATATGTGTCGCATGGATTTGAAGCTGAACCTTCTACGTCGCATTGATTAGAAGCTAAATCTTGTGTAGCGCATGGATTTGAAGCTAAACCTTCTACATCGCATTGATTTGAATCTAAATCATGTGTTTCGCATGGATTTGAAGCTAACTCGTTTGTTTCGTATGCAGTTGCAGATAAATAATGTATATCACAAGTATTTCTAGCTAAACCATTTGTTTCGCATGGATTTGAAGCTAAGCCTGCTACTTCGCATTGATTTGAAGCTAAATCATGTGTTTCGAGTGGATTTGAAGATAAACCTTCTACATCGCATTGATTTGAAGCTAAATCATGTTTTTCGCGTGGATTTGAAGGTAACTCGTTTGTTTCGCATGCAGTTGAAGCTATATCACCTTCATCCCAAGTGTTTGAAGCTCAACCATTTGTTTCGCGTGGATTTGAAGCTAAATCTTCTACATCACATTGATTTGAAGCTAACTCATGTATTTCGCGTGAATTTGAAGGTAACTCGTTTGTTTCGCATGCAGTTGAAGCTATACCAACTATATCCCAAGTGTTTGAAGCTCAATCATTTGTTTCGCATGGATTTGAAGCTAAACCTTCTACATCGCATTGATTTGAATTTAAATCATGTGTTTCGCATGGATTTGAAGCTAACTCGTTTGTTTCGCAGGCAGTTGTAGCTAAATAATGTATATCACAAGTATTTCTAGCTAAACCATTTGTTTCGCATGGATTTGAAGCTACGCCTTCTACTTCGCATTGATTTGAAGCTAAATCATTTGTTTCGCATAGAATTGAAGCTACCTCGTTTGTTCCTCCTGCTTTTGAAGCTATATCAGTTATATCGCAAGTATTTGAAGCTAAATCATATGTGTCGCATGGATTTGAAGCTGAACCTTCTACGTCGCATTGATTTGAAGCTAAATCTTGTGTAGCGCATGGATTTGAAGCTAAATCTTCTACATCGCATTGATTTGAATCTAAATCATGTGTTTCGCATGGATTTGAAGCTAACTCGTTTGTTTCGTTTGCAGTTGCAGCTAAATAATGTATATCACAAGTATTTCTAGCTAAACCATTTGTTTCGCATGGATTTGAAGCTAAATCATTTGTTTCGCATAGAATTGAAGCTACCTCGTTTGTTCCTCCTGCTTTTGAAGCTATATCAGTTATATTGCAAGATTTGAAGCTAAATCATGTGTTTCGAGTGGATTTGAAGGTAACTCGTTTGTTTCCCATGCAGTTGAAGCTATATCACCTATATCCCAAGTGTTTGAAGCTCAATCATTTGTTTCGCATGGATTTGAAGCTAAACCTTCTACATCACATTGATTTGAAGCTAACTCATGTATTTCGCGTGGATTTGAAGGTAACTCGTTGGTTTCGCATGCAGTTGAAGCTATACCAAATATATCACAAGTGTTTGAATCTCAATCATTTGTTTCGCATGGATTTGAAGCTAAACCTTCTACATCGCATTGATTTGAAGCTAAGTCATGTGTTTCGCGTGGATTTGAAGGTAACTCGTTTGTTTCGCATGCAGTTGAAGCTATATCACCTTTATCCCAAGTGTTTGAAGCTCAATCATTTGTTTCGAGTGGATTTGAAGCTAAACCTTCTACATCGCATTGATTTGAAGCTAAATCTTGTGTATCGCATGGATTTGAAGCTAAACCTTCTACATCGAATTGATTTGAAGCTAAATCATTTGTTTCGCATGGATTTGAAGCTAAACCTTCTACATCGCATTGATTTGAAGCTAAATCATGTCTTTTGTGTGGATTTGAAGGGAACTCGTTTGTTTCGCAGGCAGTTGTAGCTAAATAATGTATATCACAAGTATTTCTAGCTAAACCATTTGTTTCGCATGCATTTGAAGCTAAGCCTTCTACTTCGCATTGATTTGAAGCTGAATCATTTGTTTCGCATGGATTTGAAGCTGAACCTTCTACGTCGCATTGATTTGAAGCTAAATCTTGTGTATCGCATGTTCTTGAAGCTAAACCTTCTACATCGCATTGATTTGAAGTTAAAACGTGTGTTGCGCATGGATTTGAAGCTAACTCGTTTGTTTCGCATGCAGTTGTAGCTAAATAATGTATATCACAAGTATTTGTAGCTAAACCATTTGTTTCGCATGGATTTGAAGCTAATCCTTCTACTTCGCATTGATTTGAAGCTAAATCATTTGTTTCGCATGGAATTAAAGCTACCTCGTTTGTTCCTCCAGCATTTGACGCGATATCACTTATATCGCAACTATTTGAAGCTAAATCATATGCGTCGCATGGATTTGAAGCTGAACCTTCTACATCGCATTGATTTGAAGCTAAATCATGTGTTTCGCGTGGATTTGAAGGTATCTCGTTTGTTTCGCATGCAGTTGAAGCTAGATCATGTCTTTCACAAGTATTTGAAGATAAACCATTTGAATCGCAATGATTTGAACCTGAGCCTTCTACTTCGCACTGATTTGCACCTAAATAATGCGTTTCGCATGGATTTGAAGCTAAACCTTCTACATCCCATGGATTTGAAGCTAAATCTTGTGTTTGGCATGGATTTGAATCTAGCTCGTCTGTTTCGCATGCAGTTGAAGCTAAATCATGTCTTTACAAGTATTTGAAGATAAACCGTTTGAAGCGCAATGATTTGAACAGGAGTCTTCTACTTCGCACTGATTTGAATCTAAATAATGTGTTTCGCATGGATTTGAAGATAAGCCTTCTACTTCGCATTGATTTGAAGCTAAATCATTTGTTTCGCATAGAATTGAATCTACCGCGTTTGTTCCTCCTGCTTTTGAAGCTATATCACTTATATCGCAAGTATTTGAAGCTAAATCATATGTGTCGCATGGATTTGAAGCTGAACCATCTACGTCGCATTGATTTGAAGCTAAATCTTGTGTATCGCATGGATTTGAAGCTAATCCTTCTACATCGCATTGATTTGAAGCTAAATCATGTGTTTCGCATGGATTTGAAACTAACTCGTTTGTTTCGCATGCAGTTGTAGCTACATAATGCATATCACAAGTATTTGTAGCTAAACCATTTGTTTCGCATGGATTTGAAGCTAATCCTTCTACTTCGCATTGATTTGAAGCTAAATCATTTGTTTCGCATGGAATTGAAGCTACGACGTTTGTTCCTCCAGCTTTTGAAGCGATATCACTTATATCGCAAGTATTTGGAGCTAAATCATATGCGTCGCACGGATTTGAAGCTGAACCTTCTACATCGCATTGATTTGAAGCTAAATCATGTGTTTCGCATGGATTTGAAGCTAACTCGTTTGTTTCGCATGCAGTTGTAGCTAAATAATGTATATCACAAGTATTTCTAGCTAAACCATTTGTTTCGCATGGATTTGAAGCTAAGCCTTCTACTTCGCACTGATTTGAAGCTAAATCATGTGTCTCGCTTGGATTTGAAGCAAAGCCTTCTACTTCGAATTGATTTGAAGCTAAATCATGTATTTCGCATGGATCTGAAGCTAACTCGTTTGTTTCGCATACAGTAGGATCTATATCATGTATATATCAACTATTAGAAGCTAAACCATTTGTTTCGCACGTATGTGAAGCTAAATCATGTGTTTACCATGACAATGAACCTAAATCATGTGTTGCCCATGGATTTAAAGCTTAATCATGTGTTTTGCATGGATTTGAAACTAACCTGATTGTATCCTCAGCATTTGAAGTTACTTCATTTATATCGCAAGTATTTGAAGCTAAATCATATGTGTTTCGCTTGGATTTGAAGCTAAACCTTCTACATCGCATTGATTTGAAGCTAAATCGTGTGTTTCGCGTGGATTTGAAGGTAACTCGTTTGTTTCGCATGCAGTTGAAGCTATATCACCTTTATCCCAAGTGTTTGAAGCTCAATCATTTGTTTCGCGTGGTTTTGAAGCTAAACCTTCTACATCGCATTGATTTGAAGCTAAATCTTATGTATCGCATGGATTTGAATCTAAACCTTCTACATCGCATTGATTTGAAGCTAAATCATGTTTCGCGTGGATTTGAAGGTAACTCGTTTGTTTCGCATGCAGCTGAAGCTATATCACCTTTATCCCAAGTGTTTGAAGCTCAATCAATTGTTTCGCATGGATTTGAAGCTAAACCTTCTACATCACATTGATTTGAAGCTAACTCATGTATTTGGCGTGAATTTGAAGGTAACTCGTTTGTTTCGCATGCAGTTGAAGCTATACCAACTATATCCCAAGTGTTAGAAGCTCAATCATTTGTTTCGCATGGATTTGAAGCTAAACCTTCTACATCGCATTGATTTGAAGCTAAATCATGTGTTACGTATGGATTTGAAGCTAACTCGTTTGTTTCGCAGGCAGTTGTAGCTAAATAATGTATATCACAAGTATTTGTAGCTAAACCATTTATTTCGCATGGATTTGAAGCTACGCCTTCTACTTCGCATTGATTTGAAGCTAAATCTTGTGTATCGCATTGATTTGAAGCTAAACCTTCTACATCGCATTTATTTGAAGCTAAACCTTCTACATCGCATTGATTTGAAGCTAAATCATGTGTTTCGCGTGGATTTGAAGGTAACTCGTTTGTTTCGCATGCAGTTGAAGCTATATCACCTTTATCCCAAGTGTTTGAAGCTCAATCATTTGTTTCGCGTGGATTTGAAGCTAAACCTTCTACATCGCATTGATTTGAAGCTAAATATTGTGTATCGCATGGATTTGAAGCTAAACCTTCTACATCGCATTGATTTGAAGCTAAATCATGTGTTTCGCATGAATTTGAAGCTAACTCGTTTGTTTCGCATGCAGTTGTAGCTAAATAATGTATATCCCAAGTATTTCTAGCTAAACCATTTGTTTCGCATGAATTTGAAGCTAAGCCTTCTACTTCGCATTGATTTGAAGCTAAATCATTTGTTTCGTATGGATTTGAAGCTAAAGCTTCTACATCGCATTGATTTGAAGCTAAATCATGTTTCGCGTGGATTTGAAGGTAACTCGTTTGTTTCGGATGCAGCTGAAGCTATATCACTTTTATCCCAAGTGTTTGAAGCTCAATCAATTGTTTCGCATGGATTTGAAGCTAAACCTTCTACATCACATTGATTTGAAGCTAACTCATGTATTTCGCGTGAATTTGAAGGTAGCTCGTTTGTTTCGCATGCAGTTGAAGCTATACCAACTATATCCCAAGTGTTTGAAGCTCAATCATTTGTTTCGCATGGATTTGAAGCTAAACCTTCTACATCGCATTGATTTGAAGCTAAATCATGTGTTTCGCATGGATTTGAAGCTAACTCGTTTGTTTCGCAGGCAGTTGTAGCTAAATAATGTATATCACAAGTATTTGTAGCTAAACCATTTATTTCGCATGGATTTGAAGCTACGCCTTCTACTTCGCATTGATTTGAAGCTAAATCATGTGTTACGTATGGATTTGAAGCTAACTCGTTTGTTTCGCAGGCAGTTGTAGCTAAATAATGTATATCCCAAGTATTTCTAGCTAAACCATTTGTTTCGCATGGATTTGAAGCTAAGCCTTCTACTTCGCATTGATTTGAAGCTAAATCATTTGTTTCGTATGGATTTGAAGCTAAAGCTTCTACATCGCATTGATTTGAAGCTAAATCATGTTTCGCGTGGATTTGAAGGTAACTCGTTTGTTTCGGATGCAGCTGAAGCTATATCACTTTTATCCCAAGTGTTTGAAGCTCAGTCAATTGTTTCGCATGGATTTGAAGCTAAACCTTCTACATCACATTGATTTGAAGCTAACTCATGTATTTCGCGTGAATTTGAAGGTAGCTCGTTTGTTTCGCATGCAGTTGAAGCTATACCAACTATATCCCAAGTGTTTGAAGCTCAATCATTTGTTTCGCATGGATTTGAAGCTAAACCTTCTACATCGCATTGATTTGAAGCTAAATCATGTGTTTCGCATGGATTTGAAGCTAACTCGTTTGTTTCGCAGGCAGTTGTAGCTAAATAATGTATATCACAAGTATTTGTAGTTAAACCATTTATTTCGCATGGATTTGAAGCTACGCCTTCTACTTCGCATTGATTTGAAGCTAAATCATGTGTTACGTATGGATTTGAAGCTAACTCGTTTGTTTCGCAGGCAGTTGTAGCTAAATAATGTATATCACAAGTATTTGTAGCTAATCCATTTATTTCGCATGGATTTGAAGCTACGCCTTCTACTTCGCATTGATTTGAAGCTAAATCTTGTGTATCGCATTGATTTGAAGCTAAACCTTCTACATCGCATTGATTTGAAGCTAAACCTTCTACATCGCATTGATTTGAAGCTAAATCATGTGTTTCGCGTGGATTTGAAGGTAACTCGTTTGTTTCGCATGCAGTTGAAGCTATATCACCTTTATCCCAAGTGTTTGAAGCTCAATCATTTGTTTCGCGTGGATTTGAAACTAAACCTTCTACATCGCATTGACTTGAAGCTAAATCTTGTGTATCGCATGGATTTGAAGCTAAACCTTCTACATCGCATTGATTTGAAGCTAAACCTTCTACATCGCATTAATTTGAAGCTAAATCATGTGTTTCGCTTGGATTTGAAGCAAAGCCTTCTACTTCCAATTGATTTGAAGCTAAATCATGTATTTCGCATGGATTTGAAGCTAACTCGTTTGTTTCGCCTGCATTTGAAGCTATATCACTTATATTCGCAAGTATTTGTTGCTAAATCATTCGTTTCGCATGGGTTTGAAGCTAAACCTACTACATCGCATTGATTTGAAGCTAAATCATGTGTTTCGCATGGATTTGAAGCTAACTCGTTTGTTTCGCATGCAGTTGTAGCTAAATAGAGTATATCACAAGCATTTGTAGCTTATCCATTTGTTTCGCATGGAATTGAAGCTAAGCCTTCTACTTCGCATTGATTTGAAGCTAAATCATTTGTTTCGCATGGATTTGAAGCTAAACCTTCTAGATCGCATGGATTTGAAGCTAAACCTTCTACATCGCATTGATTTGAAGCTAAATCTTGTGTATCGCATGGATTTGAAGCTAAACCTTCTACATCGCATTGATTTGATGCTAAATCATGTGTTTCGCATGAATTTGAAGCTAACTCGTTTGTTTCGCATGCAGTTGTAGCTAAATAATGTATATCACAAGTATTTGTAGCTAAACCATTTATTTCGCATGGATTTGAAGCTACGCCTTCTACTTCGCATTGATTTGAAGCTAAATCATTTGTTTCGCATAGAATTGAATCTACCTCGTTTGTTCCTCCTGCTCTTGAAGCTATATCACTTATATCGCAAGTATTTGAAGCTAAATCATATGTGTCGCATGGATTTGATGCTGAACCTTCTACGTCGCATTGATTTGAAGCTAAATCATGTGTTTCGCATGAATTTGAAGCTAACTCGTTTGTTTCGCATGCAGTTGTAGCTAAATAATGTATATCACAAGTATTTCTAGCTAAACCATTTGTTTCGCATGGATTTGAAGCTAAGCCTTCTACTTCGCATTGATTTGAAGTTAAATCTTGTGTATCGCATGGATTTGAAGCTAAACCTTCTACATCGCATTGATTTGAAGCTAAATCATGTGTTTCGCATGGATTTGAAGCTAACTCGTTTGTTTCGCATGCAGTTGTAGCTAAATAATGTATATCACAAGTATTTCTAGCTAAACCATTTGTTTCGCATGGATTTGAAGCTAAGCCTTCTACTTCGCATTGATATGAAGCTAAATCATTTGTTTCGCATGGATTTGAAGCTAAACCTTCTACATCGCATTGATTTGAAGCTAAATCATGTTTCGCGTGGATTTGAAGGTAACTCGTTTGTTTCGCATGCAGTTGAAGCAATACCAAATATATTTCAAGTGTTTGAAGCTCAATCATTTGTTTCGCATGGATTTGAAGCTAAACCTTCTACATCGCATTGATTTGAAGCTAAATCATGTGTTTCGCAAGGATTTGAAGCTACGCCTTCTACTTCGCATTGATTTGAATCTAAATCTTGTGTATCGCATTGATTTGAAGCTAAACCTTCTACATCGCATTGATTTGAAGCTAAATCATTTGTTTCGCATGGATTTGAAGCTAAACCTTCTACATCGCATTGATTTGAAGCTAAGTCATGTGTTTCGCGTGGATTTGAAGGTAACTCGTTTGTTTCGCATGCAGTTGAAGCTATATCACCTTTATCCCAAGTGTTTGAAGCTCAATCATTTGTTTCGAGTGGATTTGAAGCTAAACCTTCTACATCGCATTGATTTGAAGCTAAATCTTGTGTATCGCATGGATTTGAAGCTAAACCTTCTACATCGAATTGATTTGAAGCTAAATCATTTGTTTCGCATGGATTTGAAGCTAAACCTTCTACATCGCATTGATTTGAAGCTAAATCATGTGTTTCGCGTGGATTTGAAGGTAACTCGATTGTTTCGCATGCAGTTGAAGCTATATCACCTTTATCCCAAGTGTTTGGAGCTCAATCATTTGTTTCGAGTGGATTTGAAGCTAAACCTTCTACATCGCATTGGTTTGAAGCTAAATCTTGTGTATCGCATGGATTTGAAGCTAAACCTTCTACATCGCATTGATTTGAAGCTAAATCATGTGTTTCGCATGAATTTGAAGCTAACTCGTTTGTTTCGCATGCAGTTGTAGCTAAATAACGTATATCACAAGTATTTCTAGCTAAACCATTTGTTTCGCATGGATTTGAAGCTAAAGCTTCTACATCGCATTGATTTGAAGCTAAATCATGTTTCGCGTGGATTTGAAGGTAACTCGTTTGTTTCACATGCAGCTGAAACTATATCACCTTCATCCCAAGTGTTTGAAGCTCAATCATTTGTTTCGCGTGGATTTGAAGCTAAACCTTCTACATCGCATTGATTTGAAGCTAAATCATGTGTTTCGCATGAATTTGAAGCTAACTCGTTTGTTTCGCATGCAGTTGTAGCTAAATAATGTATATCACAAGTATTTCTAGCTAAACCATTTGTTTCGCATGGATTTGAAGCTAAATCTTGTGTATCGCATTGATTTGAAGCTAAACCTTCTACATCGCATTGATTTGAAGCTAAATCATTTGTTTCGCATGGATTTGAAGCTAAACCTTCTCATCGCATTGATTTGAAGCTAAATCATGTGTTTCGCGTGGATTTGAAGGTAACTCGTTTGATTCGCATGCAGTTGAAGCTATATCACCTTTATCCCAAATGTTTGAAGCTCAATCATTTGTTTCGCATGGATTTGAAGCTAAACCTTCTACATCGCATTGATTTGAAGCTAAATCATGTTTCGCGTGGATTTGAAGGTAACTCGTTTGTTTCGCATGCAGCTGAAGCTATATCACCTTTATCCCAAGTGTTTGAAGCTCAATCAATTGTTTCGCATGGATTTGAAGCTAAACCTTCTACATCACATTGATTTGAAGCTAACTCATGTATTTCGCGTGATTTTGAATGTAACTCGTTTGTTTCGCATGCAGTTGAAGCAATACCAACTATATCCCAAGTGTTTGAAGCTCAATCATTTGTTTCGCATGGATTTTAAGCTAAACCTTCTACATCGCATTGATTTGAAGCTAAATCATGTGTTTCGCAAGGATTTGAAGCTACGCCTTCTACTTCGCATTGATTTGAAGCTAAATCTTGTGTATCGCATTGATTTGAAGCTAAACCTTCTACATCGCATTGATTTGAAGCTAAATCATTTGTTTCGCATGGATTTGAAGCTAAACCTTCTACATCGCATTGATTTGAACCTAAGTCATGTGTTTCGCGTGGATTTGAAGGTAACTCGTTTGTTTCGCATGCAGTTGAAGCTATATCACCTTTATCCCAAGTGTTTGAAGCTCAATCATTTGTTTCGCGTGGATTTGAAGCTAAACCTTCTACATCGCATTGATTTGAAGCTAAATCTTGTGTATCGCATGGATTTGAAGCTAAACCTTCTACATCGCATTGATTTGAAGCTAAATCATGTGTTTCGCATGAATTTGAAGCTAACTCGTTTGTTTCGCATGCAGTTGTAGCTAAATAATGTATATCACAAGTATTTCTAGCTAAACCATTTGTTTCGCATGGATTTGAAGCTAAGCCTTCTACTTCGCATTGATTTGAAGCTAAATCATTTATTTCGCATGGATTTGAAGCTAAACCTTCTACATCGCATTGATTTGAAGCTAAATCATGTGTTTCGCGTGGATTTGAAGGTAACTCGATTGTTTCGCATGCAATTGAAGCTATATCACCTTTATCCCAAGTGTTTGAAGCTCAATCATTTGTTTCGCGTGGATTTGAAGCTAAACCTCCTACATCGCATTGATTTGAAGCTAAATCTTGTGTATCGCATGGATTTGAAGCTAAACCTTCTACATCGCATTGATTTGAAGCTAAATCATGTTTCGCGTGGATTTGAAGGTAACTCGTTTGTTCCGCATGCAGCTGAAGCTATATCACCTTTATCCCAAGTGTTTGAAGCTCAATCAATTGTTTCGCAGGGATTTGAAGCTAAACCTTCTACATCACATTGATTTGAAGCTAACTCATGTATTTCGCGTGAATTTGAAGATAACTCGTTTGTTTCGCATGCAGTTGAAGCTATATCACCTATATCCCAAGTGTTTGAAGCTCAATCATTTGTTTCGCGTGGATTTGAAGCTAAACCTTCTACATCGCATTGATTTGAAGCTAAATCATTTGTTTCGCATGGATTTGAAGCTAAACCTTCTACATCGCATTGATTTGAAGCTAAATCATGTGTTTCGCGTGGATTTGAAGGTAACTCGTTTGTTTCGCATGCAGTTGAAGCTATATCACCTATATCCCAAGTGTTTGAAGCTCAATCATTTGTTTCGCGTGGATTTGAAGCTAAACCTTCTACATCGCATTGATTTGAAGCTAAATCTTGTGTATCGCATGGATTTGAAACTAAACCTTCTACATCGCATTGATTTGAAGCTAAATCATGTGTTTCGCATGGATTTGAAGCTAACTCGTTTGTTTCGCATGCAGTTGTAGCTAAATAATGTATATCACAAGTATTTCTAGCTAAACCATTTGTTTCGCATGGATTTGAAGCTAAGCCTTCTACTTCGCATTGATATGAAGCTAAATCATTTGTTTCGCATGGATTTGAAGCTAAACCTTCTACATCGCATTGATTTGAAGCTAAATCATGTTTCGCGTGGATTTGAAGGTAACTCGTTTGTTTCGCATGCAGTTGAAGCAATACCAACTATATTTCAAGTGTTTGAAGCTCAATCATTTGTTTTGCATGGATTTGAAGCTAAACCTTCTACATCGCATTGATTTGAAGCTAAATCATGTGTTTCGCAAGGATTTGAAGCTACGCCTTCTACTTCGCATTGATTTGAATCTAAATCTTGTGTATCGCATTGATTTGAAGCTAAACCTTCTACATCGCATTGATTTGAAGCTAAATCATTTGTTTCGCATGGATTTGAAGCTAAACCTTCTACATCGCATTGATTTGAAGCTAAGTCATGTGTTTCGCGTGGATTTGAAGGTAACTCGTTTGTTTCGCATGCAGTTGAAGCTATATCACCTTTATCCCAAGTGTTTGAAGCTCAATCATTTGTTTCGAGTGGATTTGAAGCTAAACCTTCTACATCGCATTGATTTGAAGCTAAATCTTGTGTATCGCATGGATTTGAAGCTAAACCTTCTACATCGAATTGATTTGAAGCTAAATCATTTGTTTCGCATGGATTTGAAGCTAAACCTTCTACATCGCATTGATTTGAAGCTAAATCATGTGTTTCGCGTGGATTTGAAGGTAACTCGATTGTTTCGCATGCAGTTGAAGCTATATCACCTTTATCCCAAGTGTTTGGAGCTCAATCATTTGTTTCGAGTGGATTTGAAGCTAAACCTTCTACATCGCATTGATTTGAAGCTAAATCTTGTGTATCGCATGGATTTGAAGCTAAACCTTCTACATCGCATTGATTTGAAGCTAAATCATGTGTTTCGCATGAATTTGAAGCTAACTCGTTTGTTTCGCATGCAGTTGTAGCTAAATAATGTATATCACAAGTATTTCTAGCTAAACCATTTGTTTCGCATGGATTTGAAGCTAAGCCTTCTACTTCGCATTGATTTGAAGCTAAATCATTTATTTCGCATGGATTTGAAGCTAAACCTTCTACATCGCATTGATTTGAAGCTAAATCATGTGTTTCGCGTGGATTTGAAGGTAACTCGATTGTTTCGCATGCAATTGAAGCTATATCACCTTTATCCCAAGTGTTTGAAGCTCAATCATTTGTTTCGCGTGGATTTGAAGCTAAACCTTCTACATCGCATTGATTTGAAGCTAAATCTTGTGTATCGCATGGATTTGAAGCTAAACCTTCTACATCGCATTGATTTGAAGCTAAATCATGTTTCGCGTGGATTTGAAGGTAACTCGTTTGTTCCGCATGCAGCTGA
The DNA here is from genome assembly GCF_051020955.1 of Megalopta genalis. Classification (NCBI taxonomy): domain Eukaryota; kingdom Metazoa; phylum Arthropoda; class Insecta; order Hymenoptera; family Halictidae; genus Megalopta; species Megalopta genalis. Next base: position 28,607 of record NW_027477203.1, read on the forward strand.
AGCTATATCACCTTTATCCCAAGTGTTTGAAGCTCAATCAATTGTTTCGCATGGATTTGAAGCTAAACCTTCTACATCACATTGATTTGAAGCTAACTCATGTATTTCGCGTGAATTTGAAGATAACTCGTTTGTTTCGCATGCAGTTGAAGCTATACCAACTATATCCCAAGTGTTTGAAGCTCAATCATTTGTTTCGCATGGATTTGAAGCTAAACCTTCTACATCGCATTGATTTGAAGCTAAATCATGTGTTTCGTATGGATTTGAAGCTAACTCGTTTGTTTCGCAGGCAGTTGTAGCTAAATAATGTATATCACAAGTATTTGTAGCTAAACCATTTATTTCGCATGGATTTGAAGCTACGCCTTCTACTTCGCATTGATTTGAAGCTAAATCTTGTGTATCGCATTGATTTGAAGCTAAACCATCTACATCGCATTGATTTGAAGCTAAATCATTTGTTTCGCATGGATTTGAAGCTAAACCTTCTCATCGCATTGATTTGAAGCTAAATCATGTGTTTCGCGTGGATTTGAAGGTAACTCGTTTGTTTCGCATGCAGTTGAAGCTATATCACCTTTATCCCAAATGTTTGAAGCTCAATCATTTGTTTAGTGTGGATTTGAAGCTAAACCTTCTACATCGCATTGATTTGAAGCTAAATCTTGTGTATCGCATGGATTTGAAGCTAAACCTTCTACATCGCATTGATTTGAAGCTAAATCATGTGTTTCGCATGAATTTGAAGCTAACTCGTTTGTTTCGCATGCAGTTATAGCTAAATAATGTATATCACAAGTATTTCTAGCTAAACCATTTGTTTCGCATGGATTTGAAGCTAAAGCTTCTACATCGCATTGATTTGAAGCTAAATCATGTTTCGCGTGGATTTGAAGGTAACTCGTTTGTTTCACATGCAGCTGAAGCTATATCACCTTTATCCCAAGTGTTTGAAGCTCAATCATTTGTTTCGCGTGGATTTGAAGCTAAACCTTCTACATCGCATTGATTTGAAGCTAAATCATGTGTTTCGCATGAATTTGAAGCTAACTCGTTTGTTTCGCATGCAGTTGTAGCTAAATAATGTATATCACAAGTATTTCTAGCTAAACCATTTGTTTCGCATGGATTTGAAGCTAAATCTTGTGTATCGCATTGATTTGAAGCTAAACCTTCTACATCGCATTGATTTGAAGCTAAATCATTTGTTTCGCATGGATTTGAAGCTGAACCTTCTCATCGCATTGATTTGAAGCTAAATCATGTGTTTCGCGTGGATTTGAAGGTAACTCATTTGTTTCGCATGCAGTTGAAGCTATATCACCTTTATCCCAAATGTTTGAAGCTCAATCATTTGTTTCGCATGGATTTGAAGCTAAACCTTCTACATCGCATTGATTGGAAGCTAAATCATGTTTCGCGTGGATTTGAAGGTAACTCGTTTGTTTCGCATGCAGCTGAAGCTATATCACCTTTATCCCAAGTGTTTGAAGCTCAATCAATTGTTTCGCATGGATTTGAAGCTAAACCTTCTACATCACATTGATTTGAAGCTAACTCATGTATTTCGCGTGATTTTGAATGTAACTCGTTTGTTTCGCATGCAGTTGAAGCAATACCAACTATATCCCAAGTGTTTGAAGCTCAATCATTTGTTTCGCATGGATTTGAAGCTAAACCTTCTACATCGCATTGATTTGAAGCTAAATCATGTGTTTCGCAAGGATTTGAAGCTACGCCTTCTACTTCGCATTGATTTGAAGCTAAATCTTGTGTATCGCATTGATTTGAAGCTAAACCTTCTACATCGCATTGATTTGAAGCTAAATCATTTGTTTCGCATGGATTTGAAGCTAAACCTTCTACATCGCATTGATTTGAAGCTAAGTCATGTGTTTCGCGTGGATTTGAAGGTAACTCGTTTGTTTCGCATGCAGTTGAAGCTATAACACCTTTATCCCAAGTGTTTGAAGCTCAATCATTTGTTTCGAGTGGATTTGAAGCTAAACCTTCTACATCGCATTGATTTGAAGCTAAATCTTGTGTATCGCATGGATTTGAAGCTAAACCTTCTACATCGCATTGATTTGAAGCTAAATCATGTGTTTCGCATGAATTTGAAGCTAACTCGTTTGTTTCGCATGCAGTTGTAGCTAAATAATGTATATCACAAGTATTTCTAGCTAAACCATTTGTTTCGCATGGATTTGAAGCTAAGCCTTCTACTTCGCATTGATTTGAAGCTAAATCATTTATTTCGCATGGATTTGAAGCTAAACCTTCTACATCGCATTGATTTGAAGCTAAATCATGTGTTTCGCGTGGATTTGAAGGTAACTCGATTGTTTCGCATGCAGTTGAAGCTATATCACCTTTATCCCAAGTGTTTGAAGCTCAATCATTTGTTTCGCGTGGATTTGAAGCTAAACCATCTACATCGCATTGATTTGAAGCTAAATCTTGTGTATCGCATGGATTTGAAGCTAAACCTTCTACATCGCATTGATTTGAAGCTAAATCATGTTTCGCGTGGATTTGAAGGTAACTCGTTTGTTCCGCATGCAGCTGAAGCTATATCACCTTTATCCCAAGTGTTTGAAGCTCAATCAATTGTTTCGCATGGATTTGAAGCTAAACCTTCTACATCACATTGATTTGAAGCTAACTCATGTATTTCGCGTGAATTTGAAGATAACTCGTTTGTTTCGCATGCAGTTGAAGCTATACCAACTATATCCCAAGTGTTTGAAGCTCAATCATTTGTTTCGCATGGATTTGAAGCTAAACCTTCTACATCGCATTGATTTGAAGCTAAATCATGTGTTTCGTATGGATTTGAAGCTAACTCGTTTGTTTCGCAGGCAGTTGTAGCTAAATAATGTATATCACAAGTATTTGTAGCTAAACCATTTATTTCGCATGGATTTGAAGCTACGCCTTCTACTTCGCATTGATTTGAAGCTAAATCTTGTGTATCGCATTGATTTGAAGCTAAACCTTCTACATCGCATTGATTTGAAGCTAAATCATTTGTTTCGCATGGATTTGAAGCTAAACCTTCTCATCGCATTGATTTGAAGCTAAACCATGTGTTTCGCGTGGATTTGAAGGTAACTCGTTTGTTTCGCATGCAGTTGAAGCTATATCACCTTTATCCCAAATGTTTGAAGCTCAATCATTTGTTTAGTGTGGATTTGAAGCTAAACCTTCTACATCGCATTGATTTGAAGCTAAATCTTGTGTATCGCATGGATTTGAAGCTAAACCTTCTACATCGCATTGATTTGAAGCTAAATCATGTGTTTCGCATGAATTTGAAGCTAACTCGTTTGTTTCGCATGCAGTTATAGCTAAATAATGTATATCACAAGTATTTCTAGCTAAACCATTTGTTTCGCATGGATTTGAAGCTAAAGCTTCTACATCGCATTGATTTGAAGCTAAATCATGTTTCGCGTGGATTTGAAGGTAACTCGTTTGTTTCACATGCAGCTGAAGCTATATCAACTTTATCCCAAGTGTTTGAAGCTCAATCATTTGTTTCGCGTGGATTTGAAGCTAATCCTTCTACATCGCATTGATTTGAAGCTAAATCTTGTGTATCGCATGGATTTGAAGCTAAACCTTCTACATCGCATTGATTTGAAGCTAAATCATGTGTTTCGCATGAATTTGAAGCTAACTCGTTTGTTTCGCATGCAGTTGTAGCTAAATAATGTATATCACAAGTATTTCTAGCTAAACCATTTGTTTCGCATGGATTTGAAGCTAAATCTTGTGTATCGCATTGATTTGAAGCTAAACCTTCTACATCGCATTGATTTGAAGCTAAATCATTTGTTTCGCATGGATTTGAAGCTAAACCTTCTCATCGCATTGATTTGAAGCTAAATCATGTGTTTCGCGTGGATTTGAAGGTAACTCGTTTGTTTCGCATGCAGTTGAAGCTATATCACCTTTATCCCAAATGTTTGAAGCTCAATCATTTGTTTCGCATGGATTTGAAGCTAAACCTTCTACATCGCATTGATTTGAAGCTAAATCATGTTTCGCGTGGATTTGAAGGTAACTCGTTTGTTTCGCATGCAGCTGAAGCTAGATCACCTTTATCCCAAGTGTTTGAAGCTCAATCAATTGTTTCGCATGGATTTGAAGCTAAACCTTCTACATCACATTGATTTGAAGCTAACTCATGTATTTCGCGTGATTTTGAATGTAACTCGTTTGTTTCGCATGCAGTTGAAGCAATACCAACTATATCCCAAGTGTTTGAAGCTCAATCATTTGTTTCGCATGGATTTGAAGCTAAACCTTCTACATCGCATTGATTTGAAGCTATATCATGTGTTTCGCAAGGATTTGAAGCTACGCCTTCTACTTCGCATTGTTTTGAAGCTAAATCTTGTGTATCGCATTGATTTCAAGCTAAACCTTCTACATCGCATTGATTTGAAGCTAAATGATTTGTTTCGCATGGATTTGAAGCTAAACCTTCTACATCGCATTGATTTGAAGCTAAGTCATGTGTTTCGCGTGGATTTGAAGGTAACTCGTTTGTTTCGCATGCAGTTGAAGCTATATCACCTTTATCCCAAGTGTTTGAAGCTCAATCATTTGTTTCGAGTGGATTTGAAGCTAATCCTTCTACATCGCATTGATTTGAAGCTAAATCTTGTGTATCGCATGGATTTGAAGCTAAACCTTCTACATCGCATTGATTTGAAGCTAAATCATGTGTTTCGCATGAATTTGAAGCTAACTCGTTTGTTTCGCATGCAGTTGTAGCTAAATAATGTATATCACAAGTATTTCTAGCTAAACCATTTGTTTCGCATGGATTTGAAGCTAAATCTTGTGTATCGCATTGATTTGAAGCTAAACCTTCTACATCGCATGGATTTGAAGCTAAACCTTCTACATCGCATTGATTTGAAGCTAAATCATGTGTTTCGCATGAATTTGAAGCTAACTCGTTTGTTTCGCATGCAGTTGTAGCTAAATAATGTATATCACAAGTATTTCTAGCTAAACCATTTGTTTCGCATGGATTTGAAGCTAAATCTTGTGTATCGCATTGATTTGAAGCTAAACCTTCTACATCGCATTGATTTGAAGCTAAATCATTTGTTTCGCATGGATTTGAAGCTAAACCTTCTCATCGCATTGATTTGAAGCTAAATCATGTGTTTCGCGTGGATTTGAAGGTAACTCGTTTGTTTCGCATGCAGTTGAAGCTATATCACCTTTATCCCAAATGTTTGAAGCTCAATCATTTGTTTCGCATGGATTTGAAGCTAAACCTTCTACATCGCATTGATTTGAAGCTAAATCATGTTTCGCGTGGATTTGAAGGTAACTCGTTTGTTTCGCATGCAGCTGAAGCTATATCACCTTTATCCCACGTGTTTGAAGCTCAATCATTTGTTTCGCGTGGATTTGAAGCTAATCCTTCTACATCGCATTGATTTGAAGCTAAATCTTGTGTATCGCATGGATTTGAAGCTAAACCTTCTACATCGCATTGATTTGAAGCTAAATCATGTGTTTCGCATGGATTTGAAGCTAACTCGTTTGTTTCGCATGCAGTTGTAGCTAAATAATGTATATCACAATTATTTCTAGCTAAACCATTTGTTTCGCATGGATTTAAAGCTAATCCTTCTACTTCGCATTGATATGAAGCTAAATCATTTGTTTCGCATGGATTTGAAGCTAAACCTTCTACATCGCATTGATTTGAAGCTAAATCATGTTTCGCTTGGATTTGTAGGTAACTCGTTTGTTTCGCACGCAGCTGAAGCTATATCACCTTTATCCCAAGTGTTTGAAGCTCAATCAATTGTTTCGCATGGATTTGAAGCTAAACCTTCTACATCACATTGATTTGAAGCTAACTCATGTATTTCGCGTGATTTTGAAGGTAACTCGTTTGTTTCGCATGCAGTTGAAGCAATACCAACTATATCACAAGTGTTTGAAGCTCAATCATTTGTTTCGCATGGATTTGAAGCTAAACCTTCTACATCGCATTGATTTGAAGCTAAATCATGTGTTTCGCAAGGATTTGAAGCTACGCCTTCTACTTCGCATTGATTTGAATCTAAATCTTGTGTATCGCATTGATTTGAAGCTAAACCTTCTACATCGCATTGATTTGAAGCTAAATCATTTGTTTCGCATGGATTTGAAGCTAAACCTTCTACATCGCATTGATTTGAAGCTAAGTCATGTGTTTCGCGTGGATTTGAAGGTAACTCGTTTGTTTCGCATGCAGTTAAAGCTATATCACCTTTATCCCAAGTGTTTGAAGCTCAACCATTTGTTTCGAGTGGATTTGAAGCTAAACCTTCTACATCGCATTGATTTGAAGCTAAATCTTGTGTATCGCATGGATTTGAAGCTAAACCTTCTACATCGAATTGATTTGAAGCTAAATCATTTGTTTCGCATGGATTTGAAGCTAAACCTTCTACATCGCATTGATTTGAAGCTAAATCATGTGTTTCGCGTGGATTTGAAGGTAACTCGATTGTTTCGCATGCAGTTGAAGCTATATCACCTTTATCCCAAGTGTTTGGAGCTCAATCATTTGTTTCGAGTGGATTTGAAGCTAAACCTTCTACATCGCATTGATTTGAAGCTAAATCTTGTGTATCGCATGGATTTGAAGCTAAACCTTCCACATCGCATTGATTTGAAGCTAAATCATGTGTTTCGCATGAATTTGAAGCTAACTCGTTTGTTTCGCATGCAGTTGTAGCTAAATAATGTATATCACAAGTATTTCTAGCTAAACCATTTGTTTCGCATGGATTTGAAGCTAAATCTTGTGTATCGCATTGATTTGAAGCTAAACCTTCTACATCGCATTGATTTGAAGCTAAATCATTTGTTTCGCATGGATTTGAAGCTAAACCTTCTCATCGCATTGATTTGAAGCTAAATCATGTGTTTCGCGTGGATTTGAAGGTAACTCGTTTGTTTCGCATGCAGTTGAAGCTATATCACCTTTATCCCAAATGTTTGAAGCTCAATCATTTGTTTCGCATGGATTTGAAGCTAAACCTTCTACATCGCATTGTTTTGAAGCTAAATCATGTGTTTCGCATGAATTTGAAGCTAACTCGTTTGTTTCGCATGCAGTTGTAGCTAAATAATGTATATCACAAGTATTTCTAGCTAAACCATTTGTTTCGCATTGATTTGAAGCTAAATCTTGTGTATCGCATGGATTTGAAGCTAAACCTTCTACATCGCATTGATTTGAAGCTAAATCATGTGTTTCGCATGGATTTGAAGCTAACTCGTTTGTTTCGCATGCAGTTGTAGCTAAATAATGTATATCACAAGTATTTCTAGCTAAACCATTTGTTTCGCATGGATTTGAAGCTAATCCTTCTACTTCGCATTGATATGAAGCTAAATCATTTGTTTCGCATGGATTTGAAGCTAAACCTTCTACATCGCATTGATTTGAAGCTAAATCATGTTTCGCTTGGATTTGTAGGTAACTCGTTTGTTTCGCATGCAGCTGAAGCTATATCACCTTTATCCCAAGTGTTTGAAGCTCAATCAATTGTTTCGCATTGATTTGAAGCTAAACCTTCTACATCGCATTGATTTGAAGCTAAATCATTTGTTTCGCATGGATTTGAAGCTAAACCTTCTCATCGCATTGATTTGAAGCTAAATCATGTGTTTCGCGTGGATTTGAAGGTAACTCGTTTGTTTCGCATGCAGTTGAAGCTATATCACCTTTATCCCAAGTGTTTGAAGCTCAATCAATTGTTTCGCATGGATTTGAAGCTAAACCTTCTACATCACATTGATTTGAAGCTAACTCATGTATTTCGCGTGATTTTGAATGTAACTCGTTTGTTTCGCATGCAGTTGAAGCAATACCAACTATATCCCAAGTGTTTGAAGCTCAATCATTTGTTTCGCATGGATTTGAAGCTAAACCTTCTACATCGCATTGATTTGAAGCTAAATCATGTGTTTCGCAAGGATTTGAAGCTACGCCTTCTACTTCGCATTGATTTGAAGCTAAATCTTGTGTATCGCATTGATTTGAAGCTAAACCTTCTACATCGCATTGATTTGAAGCTAAATCATTTGTTTCGCATGGATTTGAAGCTAAACCTTCTACATCGCATTGATTTGAAGCTAAGTCATGTGTTTCGCGTGGATTTGAAGGTAACTCGTTTGTTTCGCATGCAGTTGAAGCTATATCACCTTTATCCCAAGTGTTTGAAGCTCAATCATTTGTTTCGAGTGGATTTGAAGCTAAACCTTCTACATCGCATTGATTTGAAGCTAAATCATTTGTTTCGCATGGATTTGAAGCTAAACCTTCTCATCGCATTGATTTGAAGCTAAATCATGTGTTTCGCGTGGATTTGAAGGTAACTCGTTTGTTTCGCATGCAGTTGAAGCTATATCACCTTTATCCCAAATGTTTGAAGCTCAATCATTTGTTTCGCATGGATTTGAAGCTAAGCCTTCTACTTCGCATTGATTTGAAGCGAAATCATTTATTTCGCGAGGAATTGAAGCTACCTCGTTTGTTCCTCCTGCTTTTGAAGCTATATCACTTATATCGCAAGTATTTGAAGCTAAATCATATGTGTCGCATGGATTTGAAGCTGAACTTTCTACATCGCATTGATTTGAAGCTAAACCTTCTACATCGCATTGATTTGAAGCTAAATCGTGTGTTTCGCGTGGATTTGAAGGTAACTCGTTTGTTTCGCATGCAGTTGAAGCTATATCACCTTTATCCCAAGTGTTTGAAGCTCAATCATTTGTTTCGCGTGGATTTGAAGCTAAACTTTCTACATCGCATTGATTTGAAGCTAAATCTTGTGTATCGCATGGATTTGAAGCTAAACCTTCTACATCGCATTGCTTTGAAGCTAAATCATGTGTTTCGCATGGATTTGAAGCTAACTCGTTTGTTTCGCAGGCAGTTGTAGCTAAATAATGTATATCACAAGTATTTCTAGCTAAACCATTTGTTTCGCATGGATTTGAAGCTAAGCCTTCTACTTCGCATTGATTTGAAGCTAAATCATTTGTTTCGCATGGATTTGAAGCTAAACCTTCTACATCGCATTGTTTTGAAGCTAAATCATGTGTTTCGCATGAATTTGAAGCTAACTCGTTTGTTTCGCATGCAGTTGTAGCTAAATAATGTATATCACAAGTATTTCTAGCTAAACCATTTGTTTCGCATGGATTTGAAGCTAAGCCTTCTACTTCGCATTGATTTGAAGCTAAATCATTTGTTTCGAATGGATTTGAAGCTAAAGCTTCTACATCGAATTGATTTGAAGCTAAATCATGTTTCGCGTGGATTTGAAGGTAACTCGTTTGTTTCACATGCAGCTGAAGCTATATCACTTTTATCCCAAGTGTTTGAAGCTCAATCAATTGTTTCGCATGGATTTGAAGCTAAACCTTCTACATCACATTGATTTGAAGCTAACTCATGTATTTCGCGTGATTTTGAATGTAACTCGTTTGTTTCGCATGCAGTTGAAGCAATACCAACTATATCCCAAGTGTTTGAAGCTCAATCATTTGTTTCGCATGGATTTGAAGCTAAACCTTCTACATCGCATTGATTTGAAGCTAAATCATGTGTTTCGCAAGGATTTGAAGCTACGCCTTCTACTTCGCATTGATTTGAAGCTAAATCTTGTGTATCGCATTGATTTGAAGCTAAACCTTCTACATCGCATTGATTTGAAGCTAAATCATTTGTTTCGCATGGATTTGAAGCTAAACCTTCTACATCGCATTGATTTGAAGCTAAGTCATGTGTTTCGCGTGGATTTGAAGGTAACTCGTTTGTTTCGCATGCAGTTGAAGCTATATCACCTTTATCCCAAGTGTTTGAAGCTCAATCATTTGTTTCGAGTGGATTTGAAGCTAAACCTTCTACATCGCATTGATTTGAAGCTAAATCTTGTGTATCGCATGGATTTGAAGCTAAACCTTCTACATCGCATTGATTTGAAGCTAAATCATGTGTTTCGCATGAATTTGAAGCTAACTCGTTTGTTTCGCATGCAGTTGTAGCTAAATAATGTATATCACAAGTATTTTTAGCTAAACCATTTGTTTCGCATGGATTTGAAGCTAAGCCTTCTACTTCGCATTGATTTGAAGCTAAATCATTTGTTTCGCATGGATTTGAAGCTAAACCTTCTACATCGCATAGATTTGAAGCTAAATCATGTTTCGCGTGGATTTGAAGGTAACTCGTTTGTTTCGCATGCAGCTGAAGCTATATCACTTTTATCCCAAGTGTTTGAAGCTCAATCAATTGTTTCGCATGGATTTGAAGCTAAACCTTCTACATCACATTGATTTGAAGCTAACTTATGTATTTCGCGTGAATTTGAAGGTAACTCGTTTGTTTCGCATGCAGTTGAAGCTATACCAACTATATCCCAAGTGTTTGAAGCTCAATCATTTGTTTCGCATGGATTTGAAGCTAAACCTTCTACATCGCATTGATTTGAAGCTAAATCATATGTTTCGCATGGATTTGAAGCTAACTCGTTTGTTTCGCATGCAGTTGTAGCTAAATAATGTATATCACAAGTATTTGTAGCTAAACCATTTATTTCGCATGGATTTGAAGCTACGCCTTCTACTTCGCATTGATTTGAAGCTAAATCATTTGTTTCGCATAGAATTGAATCTACCTCGTTTGTTCCTCCTGCTCTTGAAGCTATATCACTTATATCGCAAGTATTTGAAGCTAAATCATATGTGTCGCATGGATTTGAAGCTGAACCTTCTACGTCGCATTGAATTGAAGCTAAATCTTGTGTATCGCATGGATTTGAAGCTAATCCTTCTACATCGCATTGATTTGAAGCTAAATCATGTGTTTCGCATGGATTTGAAGCTAACTCGTTTGTTTCGCATGCAGATGTAGCTACATAATGCATATCACAAGTATTTGTAGCTAAACCATTTGTTTCGCATGGATTTGAAGCTAATCCTTCTACTTCGCATTGATTTGAAGCTAAATCATTTGTTTCGCATGGAATTGAAGCTACCACGTTTGTTCCTCCAGCTTTTGAAGCGATATCACTTATATCGCAAGTATTTGAAGCTAAATCATATGCGTCGCACGGATTTGAAGCTATACCTTCTACATCGCATTGATTTGAAGCTAAATCATGTGTTTCGCATGAATTTGAAGCTAACTCGTTTGTTTCGCATGCAGTTGTAGCTAAATAATGTATATCACAAGTATTTCTAGCTAAACCATTTGTTTCGCATGGATTTGAAGCTAAGCCTTCTACTTCGCATTGATTTGAAGCTAAATCATTTGTTTCGCATGGATTTGAAGCTAAACCTTCTACATCGCATTGATTTGAAGCTAAATCATGTGTTTCGCGTGGATTTGAAGGTAACTCGTTTGTTTCGCATGCAGTTGAAGCTATATCACCTTTATCCCAAGTGTTTGAAGCTCAATCATTTGTTTCGCGTGGATTTGAAGCTAAACCTTCTACATCGCATTGATTTGAAGCTAAATCTTGTGTATCGCACGGATTTGAAGCTAAACCTTCTACATCGCATTGATTTGAAGCTAAATCATGTGTTCCGCATGGATTTGAAGCTAACTCGTTTGTTTCGCATGCAGTTGTAGCTAAATAATGTATATCACAAGTATTTCTAGCTAAACCATTTGTTTCGCATGGATTTGAAGCTAAGCCTTCTACTTCGCATTGATATGAAGCTAAATCATTTGTTTCGCATGGATTTGAAGCTAAACCTTCTACATCGCATTGATTTGAAGCTAAATCATGTTTCGCTTGGATTTGAAGGTAACTCGTTTGTTTCGCATGCAGCTGAAGCTATATCACCTTTATCCCAAGTGTTTGAAGCTCAATCAATTGTTTCGCATGGATTTGAAGCTAAACCTTCTACATCACATTGATTTGAAGCTAACTCATGTATTTCGCGTGATTTTGAAGGTAACTCGTTTGTTTCGCATGCAGTTGAAGCAATACCAACTATATCCCAAGTGTTTGAAGCTCAATCATTTGTTTCGCATGGATTTGTAGCTAAACCTTCTACATCGCATTGATTTGAAGCTAAATCATGTGTTTCGCAAGGATTTGAAGCTACGCCTTCTACTTCGCATTGATTTGAATTTAAATCTTGTGTATCGCATTGATTTGAAGCTAAACCTTCTACATCGCATTGATTTGAAGCTAAATCATGTGTTTCGCGTGGATTTGAAGGTAACTCGATTGTTTCGCATGCAGTTGAAGCTATATCACCTTTATCCCAAGTGTTTGAAGCTCAATCATTTGTTTCGCGTGGATTTGAAGCTAAACCTTCTACATCGCATTGATTTGAAGCTAAATCTTGTGTATCGAATGGTTTTGAAGCTAAACCTTCTACATCACATTGATTTGAAGCTAACTCATGTATTTCGCGTGATTTTGAATGTAACTCGTTTGTTTCGCATGCAGTTGAAGCAATACCAACTATATCCCAAGTGTTTGAAGCTCAATCATTTGTTTCGCATGGATTTGAAGCTAAACCTTCTACATCGCATTGATTTGAAGCTAAATCATGTGTTTCGCAAGGATTTGAAGCTACGCCTTCTACTTCGCATTGATTTGAAGCTAAATCTTGTGTATCGCATTGATTTGAAGCTAAACCTTCTACATCGCATTGATTTGAAGCTAAATCATTTGTTTCGCATGGATTTGAAGCTAAACCTTCTACATCGCATTGATTTGAAGCTAAGTCATGTGTTCGCGTGGATTTGAAGGTAACTCGTTTGTTTCCCATGCAGTTGAAGCTATATCACCTTTATCCCAAGTGTTTGAAGCTCAATCATTTGTATCGCATGGATTTGAAGCTAAACCTTCTACATCGCATTGATTTGAAGCTAAATCATGTTTCGCGTGGATTTGAAGGTAACTCGTTTGTTCCGCATGCAGCTGAAGCTATATCACCTTTATCCCAAGTGTTTGAAGCTCAATCAATTGTTTCGCATGGATTTGAAGCTAAACCTTCTACATCACATTGATTTGAAGCTAACTCATGTATTTCGCGTGAATTTGAAGGTAACTCGTTTGTTTCGCATGCAGTTGAAGCTATGCCAACTATATCCCAAGTGTTTGAAGCTCAATCATTTGTTTCGCATGGATTTGAAGCTAAACCTTCTACATCGCATTGATTTGAAGCTAAATCATGTTTTTCGTATGGATTTGAAGCTAACTCGTTTGTTTCGCAGGCAGTTGTAGCTAAATAATGTATATCACAAGTATTTGAAGCTAAACCATTTGTTTCGCATGGATTTGAAGCTAAACCATTTGTTTCGCATGGATTTGAAGCTAAGCCTTCTACTTCTCATTAATTAGAAGCTAAATCACGTGTTTTGCATGGATTTGAAGCTAAGCCTTGTACTTCGCATTGATTTGAAGCTAAATCATTTGTTTCGCATAGAAATGAAGTTACCTCGTTTGTCCCTCCTGCTTTTGAAGCTATATCACTTATATCGCAAGTATTTGAAGCTAAATCATATGTGTCGCATGGATTTGAAGCTGAACCTACTACATCGCATTGATTTGAAGCTAAATCTTGTAAATCGCATGGATTTGAAGCTAAACCTTCTACATCGCATTGATTTGAAGTTAAATCATGTGTTTCGCATGGATTTGAAGTTAACTCGTTTGTTTCGCATGCAGTTGTAGCTAAATAATGTATATCACAAGTATTTGTAGCTAAACCACTAGTTTCGCATGGATTTGAAGCTAAGCCTTCTACTTCGCATTGATTTGAAGCTAAATCATTTGTTTCGCATGGATTTGAAGCTAAACCTTCTACATCAAATTGATTTGAAGCTAAATCATGTGTTTCGCGTGGATTTGAAGGTAACTCGTTTGTTTCGCATGCAGTTGAAGCTATATCATCTTTATTCCAAGTGCTTGAAGCTCAATCATTTGTATCGCATGGATTTGATGCTAAACCTTCTACATCCTCCAGATTTTGAAGCTATATCACTTATATCGCAAGTATTTGAAGCTAAATCATGTGCGTCGCATGGATTTGAAACTGAACTTTCTACATCTCATTGATTTGAAGCTAAATCATGTGTATCGCATGGATTTGAAGCTAAAGCCTCTACATCGCATTGATTTGCAACTAAATCATGTGTTTCGCATGCATCTGAAGCTAACTCGTTTGTTTCGCCTGCATTTGAAGCTATATCACTTATATTCGCAAGTATTTGATGCTAAATCATTCGTTTCGCATGGATTTGATGCTAAGCCTTTTACTTCGCATTGATTTGAAGCTAAATCATGTGTTTCCCTTGGATTTGAAGCTGAATAGTTTTTTTCGCATCCAGTTGAATCTATATCATTTATATCGCAAGTATCTGAAGCTAAATCATTTGTTTCTCATGGATTTGAAGATAAACCTTCTACATCCCATGGATTTGAAGCTAAATCGTGTGTTTCGCATGGATTTGAAGCTAAGCCTTCTACTTCGCATTGTTTTGAATCTTAATCATGTGTTTTGCATGGATTTGAAGCTAAATCATGTTTTTCGCATGGATTTGAAGCTAACTCGTTTGTGTCTCATGCAGTTAAAGCTAAATCATGTATATCACAAGTATTTGAATCTAAACCATTTGATTCGCATGGGATTTGATGCTAAGCCTTCTACTTCACACTGATTTGATGCTGAATCATGTCTTTCGCATGGATTTGATGCTAAACCTTCTACATCGCATTGATTTGAAGCTAAATCATGTGTTTCCCATGTATTTGAAGCTAACTCGTTTGTTTCGCATGCAGTTGTAGCTAAATAATGTATATCACAATTATTTGTAGCTAAACCATTTGTTTCGCAAGGATTTGAAGCTAAGCCCTCTACTTCGCATTGATTTGAAGCTAAATCATTTGTTTCGCATGGTTTTGAAGCTACCTCGTTTGTTCCTCCAGATTTTGAAGCTATATCACTTATATCGCAAGTATTTGAAGCTAAATCATGTGCGTCGCATGGATTTGAAACTGAACTTTCTACATGTCATTGATTTGAAGCTAAATCATGTGTATCGCATGGATTTGAAGCTAAAGCCTCTACATCGCATTGATTTGCAACTAAATCATGTGTTTCGCATGGATCTGTAGCTAACTCGTTTGTTTCGCCTGCATTTGAAGCTATATCACTTATATTCGCAAGTATTTGATGCTAAATCATTCGTTTCGCATGGATTTGATGCTAAGCCTTTTACTTCGCATTGATTTGAAGCTAAATCATGTGTTTCCCTTGGATTTGAAGCTGAATCGTTTTTTTCGCATGCAGTTGAATCTATATCATTTATATCGCAAGTATCTGAAGCTAAATCATTTGTTTCTCATGGATTTGAAGCTAAACCTTCTACATCCCATGGAATTGAAGCTAAATCATGTGTTTGGCATGGATTTGAAGCTAAACCTGCTACATCGCATTGATTTGCATCTGAATCATGTTTTTCGCGTGGATTTGAAGCTAACTCGTTTGTTTCGCATGCAGTTGTAGCTAAATAATGAATATCACAAGTATTTGTAGCTAAACCACTTGTTTCGCATGGATTTGAAGCTAAGCCTTCTACTTCGCATTGATTTGAAGCTAAATCAATTGTTTCGCATGGATTTGAAGCTAAACCTTCAACATCAAATTGATTTGAAGCTAAATCATGTGTTTCGCGTGGATTTGAAGGTAACTCGTTTGTTTCGCATGCAGTTGAAGCTATATCACCTTTGTCCCAAGTGCTTGAAGCTCAATCATTTGTATCGCATGGATTTGATGCTAAACCTTCTACATCGCATTGATTTGAAGCTAAATCATGTGTTTCCCATGTATTTGAAGCTAACTCGTTTGTTTCGCATGCAGTTGTAGCTAAATAATGTATATCACAAGTATTTGTAGCTAAACCATTTGTTTCGCAAGGATTTGAAGCTAAGCCCTCTACTTCGCATTGATTTGAAGCTAAATCATTTGTTTCGCATGGAATTGAAGCTACCTCGTTTGTTCCTCCAGATTTTGAAGCTATATCACTTATATCGCAAGTATTTGAAGCTAAATCATGTGCGTCGCATGGATTTGAAACTGAACTTTCTACATCTCATTGATTTCAAGCTAAATCATGTGTATTGCATGGATTTGAAGCTAAACCCTTCTACATCGCATTGATTTCCAGCTAAATCATCTGTTTCGCATGGACTTGAAGCTAACTCGTTTGTTTCGCATGCAGTTGTAGCTAAATAATGTATATCACAAGTATTTGTAGCTAAACCACTTGTTTCGCATGGATTTGAAGCTAAGCCTTCTACTTCGCATTGATTTGAAGCTAAATCATTTGTTTCGCATGGATTTGAAGCTAAACCTTCTACATCGCATTGATTTGAAGCTAAATCATGTGTTTCGCGTGGATTTGAAGGTAACTCGTTTGTTTCGCATGCAGTTGAAGCTATATCACCTATATCCCAAGTGTTTGAAACACAATCATTTGTTTCGCATGGATTTGAAGCTAAACCTTCTACATCAAATTGATTTGAAGCTAAATCATGTGTTTCGCGTGGATTTGAAGGTAACTCGTTTGTTTCGCATGCAGTTGAAGCTATATCACCTTTATCCCAAGTGCTTGAAGCTCAATCATTTGTATCGCATAGATTTGATGCTAAACCTTCTACATCGCATTGATTTGAAGCTAAATCATGTGTTTCCCATGTATTTGAAGCTAACTCGTTTGTTTCGCATGCAGTTGTAGCTAAATAATGTATATCACAAGTATTTGTAGCTAAACCATTTGTTTCTCAAGGATTTGAAGCTAAGCCCTCTACTTCGCATTGATTTGAAGCTAACTCATTTGTTTCGCATGGAATTGAAGCTACCTCGTTTGTTCCTCCAGATTTTGAAGCTATATCACTTATATCGCAAGTATTTGAAGCTAAATCATGTGCGTCGCATGGGATTTGAAACTGAACTTTCTACATCTCATTGATTTGAAGCTAAATCATGTGTATCGCATGGATTTGAAGCTAAAGCCTCTACATCGCATTGATTTGCAACTAAATCATGTGTTTCGCATGCATCTGAAGCTAACTCGTTTGTTTCGCCTGCATTTGAAGCTATATCACTTATATTCGCAAGTATTTGATGCTAAATCATTCGTTTCGCATGGATTTGATGCTAAGCCTTTTACTTCGCATTGATTTGAAGCTAATTCATGTGTTTCCCTTGGATTTGAAGCTGAATCGTTTTTTTCGCATGCAGTTGAATCTATATCATTTATATCGCAAGTATCTGAAGCTAAATCATTTGTTTCTCATGATTTGAAGCTAAACCTTCTACATCCCATGGAATTGAAGCTAAATCATGTGTTTGGCATGGATTTGAAGCTAAACCTGCTACATCGCATTGATTTGCATCTGAATCATGTTTTTCGCGTGGATTTGAAGCTAACTCGTTTGTTTCGCATGCAGTTGTAGCTAAATAATGAATATCACAAGTATTTGTAGCTAAACCACTTGTTTCGCATGGATTTGAAGCTAAGCCTTCTACTTCGCATTGATTTGAAGCTAAATAAATTGTTTCGCATGGATTTGAAGCTAAACCTTCAACATCAAATTGATTTGAAGCTAAATCATGTGTTTCGCGTGGATTTGAAGGTAACTCGTTTGTTTCGCATGCAGTTGAAGCTATATCACCTTTGTCCCAAGTGCTTGAAGCTCAATCATTTGTATCGCATGGATTTGATGCTAAACCTTCTACATCGCATTGATTTGAAGCTAAATCATGTGTTTCCCATGTATTTGAAGCTAACTCGTTTGTTTCGCATGCAGTTGTAGCTAAATAATGTATATCACAAGTATTTGTAGCTAAACCATTTGTTTCGCAAGGATTTGAAGCTAAGCCTTCTACTTCGCATTGATTTGAAGCTAAATCATTTGTTTCGCATGGATTTGAAGCTAAACCTTCTACATCGCATTGATTTGAAGCTAAATCATGTGTTTCGCGTGGATTTGAAGGTAACTCGTTTGTTTCGCATGCAGTTGAAGCTATATCACCTATATCCCAAGTGTTTGAAACACAATCATTTGTTTCGCATGGATTTGAAGCTAAATCTTGTGTATCGCATTGATTTGAAGCTAAACCTTCTACATCGCATTGATTTGAAGCTAAATCATTTGTTTCGCATGGATTTGAAGCTAAACCTTCTACATCGCATTGATTTGAAGCTAAGTCATGTGTTTCGCGTGGATTTGAAGGTAACTCGTTTGTTTCGCATGCAGTTGAAGCTATATCACCTTTATCCCAAGTGTTTGAAGCTCAATCATTTGTTTCGAGTGGATTTGAAGCTAAACCTTCTACATCGCATTGATTTGAAGCTAAATCTTGTGTATCGCATGGATTTGAAGCTAAACCTTCTACATCGCATTGATTTGAAGCTAAATCATGTGTTTCGCATGAATTTGAAGCTAACTCGTTTGTTTCGCATGCAGTTGTAGCTAAATAATGTATATCACAAGTATTTTTAGCTAAACCATTTGTTTCGCATGGATTTGAAGCTAAGCCTTCTACTTCGCATTGATTTGAAGCTAAATCATTTGTTTCGCATGGATTTGAAGCTAAACCTTCTACATCGCATAGATTTGAAGCTAAATCATGTTTCGCGTGGATTTGAAGGTAACTCGTTTGTTTCGCATGCAGCTGAAGCTATATCACTTTTATCCCAAGTGTTTGAAGCTCAATCAATTGTTTCGCATGGATTTGAAGCTAAACCTTCTACATCACATTGATTTGAAGCTAACTTATGTATTTCGCGTGAATTTGAAGGTAACTCGTTTGTTTCGCATGCAGTTGAAGCTATACCAACTATATCCCAAGTGTTTGAAGCTCATTCATTTGTTTCGCATGGATTTGAAGCTAAACCTTCTACATCGCATTGATTTGAAGCTAAATCATATGTTTCGCATGGATTTGAAGCTAACTCGTTTGTTTCGCATGCAGTTGTAGCTAAATAATGTATATCACAAGTATTTGTAGCTAAACCATTTATTTCGCATGGATTTGAAGCTACGCCTTCTACTTCGCATTGATTTGAAGCTAAATCATTTGTTTCGCATAGAATTGAATCTACCTCGTTTGTTCCTCCTGCTCTTGAAGCTATATCACTTATATCGCAAGTATTTGAAGCTAAATCATATGTGTCGCATGGATTTGAAGCTGAACCTTCTACGTCGCATTGAATTGAAGCTAAATCTTGTGTATCGCATGGATTTGAAGCTAATCCTTCTACATCGCATTGATTTGAAGCTAAATCATGTGTTTCGCATGGATTTGAAGCTAACTCGTTTGTTTCGCATGCAGATGTAGCTTCATAATGCATATCACAAGTATTTGTAGCTAAACCATTTGTTTCGCATGGATTTGAAGCTAATCCTTCTACTTCGCATTGATTTGAAGCTAAATCATTTGTTTCGCATGGAATTGAAGCTACCACGTTTGTTCCTCCAGCTTTTGAAGCGATATCACTTATATCGCAAGTATTTGAAGCTAAATCATATGCGTCGCACGGATTTGAAGCTAAACCTTCTACATCGCATTGATTTGAAGCTAAATCATGTGTTTCGCATGAATTTGAAGCTAACTCGTTTGTTTCGCATGCAGTTGTAGCTAAATAATGTATATCACAAGTATTTCTAGCTAAACCATTTGTTTTGCATGGATTTGAAGCTAAGCCTTCTACTTCGCATTGATTTGAAGCTAAATCATTTGTTTCGCATGGATTTGAAGCTAAACCTTCTACATCGCATTGATTTGAAGCTAAATCATGTGTTTCGCGTGGATTTGAAGGTAACTCGTTTGTTTCGCATGCAGTTGAAGCTATATCACCTTTATCCCAAGTGTTTGAAGCTCAATCATTTGTTTCGCGTGGATTTGAAGCTAAACCTTCTACATCGCATTGATTTGAAGCTAAATCTTGTGTATCGCACGGATTTGAAGCTAAACCTTCTACATCGCATTGATTTGAAGCTAAATCATGTGTTCCGCATGGATTTGAAGCTAACTCGTTTGTTTCGCATGCAGTTGTAGCTAAATAATGTATATCACAAGTATTTCTAGCTAAACCATTTGTTTCGCATGGATTTGAAGCTAAGCCTTCTACTTCGCATTGATATGAAGCTAAATCATTTGTTTCGCATGGATTTGAAGCTAAACCTTCTACATCGCATTGATTTGAAGCTAAATCATGTTTCGCTTGGATTTGAAGGTAACTCGTTTGTTTCGCATGCAGCTGAAGCTATATCACCTTTATCCCAAGTGTTTGAAGCTCAATCAATTGTTTCGCATGGATTTGAAGCTAAACCTTCTACATCACATTGATTTGAAGCTAACTCATGTATTTCGCGTGATTTTGAAGGTAACTCGTTTGTTTCGCATGCAGTTGAAGCAATACCAACTATATCCCAAGTGTTTGAAGCTCAATCATTTGTTTCGCATGGATTTGAAGCTAAACCTTCTACATCGCATTGATTTGAAGCTAAATCATGTGTTTCGCAAGGATTTGAAGCTACGCCTTCTACTTCGCATTGATTTGAATTTAAATCTTGTGTATCGCATTGATTTGAAGCTAAACCTTCTACATCGCATTGATTTGAAGCTAAATCATGTGTTTCGCGTGGATTTGAAGGTAACTCGATTGTTTCGCATGCAGTTGAAGCTATATCACCTTTATCCCAAGTGTTTGAAGCTCAATCATTTGTTTCGCGTGGATTTGAAGCTAAACCTTCTACATCGCATTGATTTGAAGCTAAATCTTGTGTATCGAATGGTTTTGAAGCTAAACCTTCTACATCACATTGATTTGAAGCTAACTCATGTATTTCGCGTGATTTTGAATGTAACTCGTTTGTTTCGCATGCAGTTGAAGCAATACCAACTATATCCAAGTGTTTGAAGCTCAATCATTTGTTTCGCATGGATTTGAAGCTAAACCTTCTACATCGCATTGATTTGAAGCTAAATCATGTGTTTCGCAAGGATTTGAAGCTACGCCTTCTACTTCGCATTGATTTGAAGCTAAATCTTGTGTATCGCATTGATTTGAAGCTAAACCTTCTACATCGCATTGATTTGAAGCTAAATCATTTGTTTCGCATGGATTTGAAGCTAAACCTTCTACATCGCATTGATTTGAAGCTAAGTCATGTGTTCGCGTGGATTTGAAGGTAACTCGTTTGTTTCCCATGCAGTTGAAGCTATATCACCTTTATCCCAAGTGTTTGAAGCTCAATCATTTGTTTCGAGTGGATTTGAAGCTAAACCTTCTACATCGCATTGATTTGAAGCTAAATCTTGTGTATCGCATGGATTTGAATCTAAACCTTCTACATCGCATTGATTTGAAGCTAAATCATGTGTTTCGCATGAATTTGAAGCTAGCTCGTTTGTTTCGCATGCAGTTGTAGCTAAATAATGTATATCACAAGTATTTCTAGCTAAACCATTTGTTTCGCATGGATTTGAAGCTAAGCCTTCTACTTCGCATTGATTTGAAGCTAAATCATTTATTTCGCATGGATTTGAAGCTAAACCTTCTACATCGCATTGATTTGAAGCTAAATCATGTGTTTCGCGTGGATTTGAAGGTAACTCGATTGTTTCGCATGCAGTTGAAGCTATATCACCTTTATCCCAAGTGTTTGAAGCTCAATCATTTGTTTCGCGTGGATTTGAAGCTAAACCTTCTACATCGCATTGATTTGAAGCTAAATCTTGTGTATCGCATGGATTTGAAGCTAAACCTTCTACATCGCATTGATTTGAAGCTAAATCATGTTTCGCGTGGATTTGAAGGTAACTCGTTTGTTCCGCATGCAGCTGAAGCTATATCACCTTTATCCCAAGTGTTTGAAGCTCAATCAATTGTTTCGCATGGATTTGAAGCTAAACCTTCTACATCACATTGATTTGAAGCTAACTCATGTATTTCGCGTGAATTTGAAGGTAACTCGTTTGTTTCGCATGCAGTTGAAGCTATGCCAACTATATCCCAAGTGGTTTGAAGCTCAATCATTTGTTTCGCATGGATTTGAAGCTAAACCTTCTACATCGCATTGATTTGAAGCTAAATCATGTTTTTCGTATGGATTTGAAGCTAACTCGTTTGTTTCGCAGGCAGTTGTAGCTAAATAATGTATATCACAAGTATTTGAAGCTAAACCATTTGTTTCGCATGGATTTGAAGCTAAACCATTTGTTTCGCATGGATTTGAAGCTAAGCCTTCTACTTCTCATTAATTAGAAGCTAAATCACGTGTTGCATGGATTTGAAGCTAAGCCTTGTACTTCGCATTGATTTGAAGCTAAATCATTTGTTTCGCATAGAAATGAAGTTACCTCGTTTGTCCCTCCTGCTTTTGAAGCTATATCACTTATATCGCAAGTATTTGAAGCTAAATCATATGTGTCGCATGGATTTGAAGCTGAACCTACTACATCGCATTGATTTTAAGCAAAATCTTGTGTATCGCTTGGATTTGAAGCTAAACCTTCTACATCGCATTCATTTGAACCAATTCAATTTTTCGCGTGGATTTGAAGCTAACTCGTTTGTTTCGCATGCAGTTGTAGCTAAATAATGAATATCACAAGTATTTGTAGCTAAATCATTTGTTTCGCATGGATTTGAAGCTAAGCCTTGTACTTCGCATTGATTTGAAGCTAAATCATTTGTTTCGCATAGAAATGAAGTTACCTCGTTTGTCCCTCCTGCTTTTGAAGCTATATTACTTATATCGCAAGTATTTGAAGCTAAATCATATGTGTCGCATGGATTTGAAGCTGAACCTACTACATCGCATTGATTTGAAGCTAAATCTTGTAAATCGCATGGATTTGAAGCTAAACCTTCTACATCGCATTGATTTGAAGTTAAATCATGTGTTTCGCATGGATTTGAAGTTAACTCGTTTGTTTCGCATGCAGTTGTAGCTAAATAATGTATATCACAAGTATTTGTAGCTAAACCACTTGTTTCGCATGGATTTGAAGCTAAGCCTTCTACTTCGCATTGATTTGAAGCTAAATCATTTGTTTCGCATGGATTTGAAGCTAAACCTTCTACATCAAATTGATTTGAAGCTAAATCATGTGTTTCGCGTGGATTTGAAGGTAACTCGTTTGTTTCGCATGCAGTTGAAGCTATATCATCTTTATCCCAAGTGCTTGAAGCTCAATCATTTGTATCGCATGGATTTGATGCTAAACCTTCTACATCCTCCAGATTTTGAAGCTATATCACTTATATCGCAAGTATTTGAAGCTAAATCATGTGCGTCGCATGGATTTGAAACTGAACTTTCTACATCTCATTGATTTGAAGCTAAATCATGTGTATCGCATGGATTTGAAGCTAAAGCCTCTACATCGCATTGATTTGCAACTAAATCATGTGTTTCGCATGCATCTGAAGCTAACTCGTTTGTTTCGCCTGCATTTGAAGCTATATCACTTATATTCGCAAGTATTTGATGCTA
Source organism: Megalopta genalis (assembly GCF_051020955.1). Taxonomy (NCBI): domain Eukaryota; kingdom Metazoa; phylum Arthropoda; class Insecta; order Hymenoptera; family Halictidae; genus Megalopta; species Megalopta genalis. The sequence continues at coordinate 52,186 of NW_027477203.1, forward strand.
AATCATTCGTTTCGCATGGATTTGATGCTAAGCCTTTTACTTCGCATTGATTTGAAGCTAAATCATGTGTTTCCCTTGGATTTGAAGCTGAATAGTTTTTTTCGCATCCAGTTGAATCTATATCATTTATATCGCAAGTATCTGAAGCTAAATCATTTGTTTCTCATGGATTTGAAGCTAAACCTTCTACATCCCATGGATTTGAAGCTAAATCGTGTGTTTCGCATGGATTTGAAGCTAAGCCTTCTACTTCGCATTGTTTTGAATCTTAATCATGTGTTTTGCATGGATTTGAAGCTAAATCATGTTTTTCGCATGGATTTGAAGCTAACTCGTTTGTGTCTCAAGCAGTTAAAGCTAAATCATGTATATCACAAGTATTTGAATCTAAACCATTTGATTCGCATGGGATTTGATGCTAAGCCTTCTACTTCACACTGATTTGATGCTGAATCATGTCTTTCGCATGGATTTGATGCTAAACCTTCTACATCGCATTGATTTGAAGCTAAATCATGTGTTTCCCATGTATTTGAAGCTAACTCGTTTGTTTCGCATGCAGTTGTAGCTAAATAATGTATATCACAATTATTTGTAGCTAAACCATTTGTTTCGCAAGGATTTGAAGCTAAGCCCTCTACTTCGCATTGATTTGAAGCTAAATCATTTGTTTCGCATGGTTTTGAAGCTACCTCGTTTGTTCCTCCAGATTTTGAAGCTATATCACTTATATCGCAAGTATTTGAAGCTAAATCATGTGCGTCGCATGGATTTGAAACTGAACTTTCTACATGTCATTGATTTGAAGCTAAATCATGTGTATCGCATGGATTTGAAGCTAAAGCCTCTACATCGCATTGATTTGCAACTAAATCATGTGTTTCGCATGGATCTGTAGCTAACTCTTTTGTTTGGCCTGCATTTGAAGCTATATCACTTATATTCGCAAGTATTTGATGCTAAATCATTCGTTTCGCATGGATTTGATGCTAAGCCTTTTACTTCGCATTGATTTGAAGCTAAATCATGTGTTTCCCTTGGATTTGAAGCTGAATCGTTTTTTTCGCATGCAGTTGAATCTATATCATTTATATCGCAAGTATCTGAAGCTAAATCATTTGTTTCTCATGGATTTGAAGCTAAACCTTCTACATCCCATGGAATTGAAGCTAAATCATGTGTTTGGCATGGATTTGAAGCTAAACCTGCTACATCGCATTGATTTGCATCTGAATCATGTTTTTCGCGTGGATTTGAAGCTAACTCGTTTGTTTCGCATGCAGTTGTAGCTAAATAATGAATATCACAAGTATTTGTAGCTAAACCACTTGTTTCGCATGGATTTGAAGCTAAGCCTTCTACTTCGCATTGATTTGAAGCTAAATCAATTGTTTCGCATGGATTTGAAGCTAAACCTTCAACATCAAATTGATTTGAAGCTAAATCATGTGTTTCGCGTGGATTTGAAGGTAACTCGTTTGTTTCGCATGCAGTTGAAGCTATATCACCTTTGTCCCAAGTGCTTGAAGCTCAATCATTTGTATCGCATGGATTTGATGCTAAACCTTCTACATCGCATTGATTTGAAGCTAAATCATGTGTTTCCCATGTATTTGAAGCTAACTCGTTTGTTTCGCATGCAGTTGTAGCTAAATAATGTATATCACAAGTATTTGTAGCTAAACCATTTGTTTCGCAAGGATTTGAAGCTAAGCCCTCTACTTCGCATTGATTTGAAGCTAAATCATTTGTTTCGCATGGAATTGAAGCTACCTCGTTTGTTCCTCCAGATTTTGAAGCTATATCACTTATATCGCAAGTATTTGAAGCTAAATCATGTGCGTCGCATGGATTTGAAACTGAACTTTCTACATCTCATTGATTTCAAGCTAAATCATGTGTATTGCATGGATTTGAAGCTAAACCCTTCTACATCGCATTGATTTCCAGCTAAATCATCTGTTTCGCATGGACTTGAAGCTAACTCGTTTGTTTCGCATGCAGTTGTAGCTAAATAATGTATATCACAAGTATTTGTAGCTAAACCACTTGTTTCGCATGGATTTGAAGCTAAGCCTTCTACTTCGCATTGATTTGAAGCTAAATCATTTGTTTCGCATGGATTTGAAGCTAAACCTTCTACATCGCATTGATTTGAAGCTAAATCATGTGTTTCGCGTGGATTTGAAGGTAACTCGTTTGTTTCGCATGCAGTTGAAGCTATATCACCTATATCCCAAGTGTTTGAAACACAATCATTTGTTTCGCATGGATTTGAAGCTAAACCTTCTACATCAAATTGATTTGAAGCTAAATCATGTGTTTCGCGAGGATTTGAAGGTAACTCGTTTGTTTCGCATGCAGTTGAAGCTATATCACCTTTATCCCAAGTGCTTGAAGCTCAATCATTTGTATCGCATAGATTTGATGCTAAACCTTCTACATCGCATTGATTTGAAGCTAAATCATGTGTTTCCCATGTATTTGAAGCTAACTCGTTTGTTTCGCATGCAGTTGTAGCTAAATAATGTATATCACAAGTATTTGTAGCTAAACCATTTGTTTCTCAAGGATTTGAAGCTAAGCCCTCTACTTCGCATTGATTTGAAGCTAACTCATTTGTTTCGCATGGAATTGAAGCTACCTCGTTTGTTCCTCCAGATTTTGAAGCTATATCACTTATATCGCAAGTATTTGAAGCTAAATCATGTGCGTCGCATGGATTTGAAACTGAACTTTCTACATCTCATTGATTTGAAGCTAAATCATGTGTATCGCATGGATTTGAAGCTAAAGCCTCTACATCGCATTGATTTGCAACTAAATCATGTGTTTCGCATGGATCTGTAGCTAACTCGTTTGTTTCGCCTGCATTTGAAGCTATATCACTTATATTCGCAAGTATTTGATGCTAAATCATTCGTTTCGCATGGATTTGATGCTAAGCCTTTTACTTCGCATTGATTTGAAGCTAATTCATGTGTTTCCCTTGGATTTGAAGCTGAATCGTTTTTTTCGCATGCAGTTGAATCTATATCATTTATATCGCAAGTATCTGAAGCTAAATCATTTGTTTCTCATGGATTTGAAGCTAAACCTTCTACATCCCATGGAATTGAAGCTAAATCATGTGTTTGGCATGGATTTGAAGCTAAACCTGCTACATCGCATTGATTTGCATCTGAATCATGATTTTCGCGTGGATTTGAAGCTAACTCGTTTGTTTCGCATGCAGTTGTAGCTAAATAATGAATATCACAAGTATTTGTAGCTAAACCACTTGTTTCGCATGGATTTGAAGCTAAGCCTTCTACTTCGCATTGATTTGAAGCTAAATAAATTGTTTCGCATGGATTTGAAGCTAAACCTTCAACATCAAATTGATTTGAAGCTAAATCATGTGTTTCGCGTGGATTTGAAGGTAACTCGTTTGTTTCGCATGCAGTTGAAGCTATATCACCTTTGTCCCAAGTGCTTGAAGCTCAATCATTTGTATCGCATGGATTTGATGCTAAACCCTTCTACATCGCATTGATTTCCAGCTAAATCATCTGTTTCGCATGGACTTGAAGCTAACTCGTTTGTTTCGCATGCAGTTGTAGCTAAATAATGTATATCACAAGTATTTGTAGCTAAACCACTTGTTTCGCATGGATTTGAAGCTAAGCCTTCTACTTCGCATTGATTTGAAGCTAAATCATTTGTTTCGCATGGATTTGAAGCTAAACCTTCTACATCGCATTGATTTGAAGCTAAATCATGTGTTTCGCGTGGATTTGAAGGTAACTCGTTTGTTTCGCATGCAGTTGAAGCTATATCATCTATATCCCAAGTGTTTGAAACACAATCATTTGTTTCGCATGGATTTGAAGCTAAACCTTCTACATCAAATTGATTTGAAGCTAAATCATGTGTTTCGCGTGGATTTGAAGGTAACTCGTTTGTTTCGCATGCAGTTGAAGCTATATCACCTTTATCCCAAGTGCTTGAAGCTCAATCATTTGTATCGCATAGATTTGATGCTAAACCTTCTACATCGCATTGATTTGAAGCTAAATCATGTGTTTCCCATGTATTTGAAGCTAACTCGTTTGTTTCGCATGCAGTTGTAGCTAAATAATGTATATCACAAGTATTTGTAGCTAAACCATTTGTTTCTCAAGGATTTGAAGCTAAGCCCTCTACTTCGCATTGATTTGAAGCTAACTCATTTGTTTCGCATGGAATTGAAGCTACCTCGTTTGTTCCTCCAGATTTTGAAGCTATATCACTTATATCGCAAGTATTTGAAGCTAAATCATGTGCGTCGCATGGATTTGAAACTGAACTTTCTACATCTCATTGATTTGAAGCTAAATCATGTGTATCGCATGGATTTGAAGCTAAAGCCTCTACATCGCATTGATTTGCAACTAAATCATGTGTTTCGCATGGATCTGTAGCTAACTCGTTTGTTTCGCCTGCATTTGAAGCTATATCACTTATATTCGCAAGTATTTGATGCTAAATCATTCGTTTCGCATGGATTTGATGCTAAGCCTTTTACTTCGCATTGATTTGAAGCTAATTCATGTGTTTCCCTTGGATTTGAAGCTGAATCGTTTTTTTCGCATGCAGTTGAATCTATATCATTTATATCGCAAGTATCTGAAGCTAAATCATTTGTTTCGCATGGATTTGAAGCTAAACCTTCTACATCCCATGGAATTGAAGCTAAATCATGTGTTTGGCATGGATTTGAAGCTAAACCTGCTACATCGCATTGATTTGCATCTGAATCATGTTTTTCGCGTGGATTTGAAGCTAACTCGTTTGTTTCGCATGCAGTTGTAGCTAAATAATGAATATCACAAGTATTTGTAGCTAAACCACTTGTTTCGCATGGATTTGAAGCTAAGCCTTCTACTTCGCATTGATTTGAAGCTAAATAAATTGTTTCGCATGGATTTGAAGCTAAACCTTCAACATCAAATTGATTTGAAGCTAAATCATGTGTTTCGCGTGGATTTGAAGGTAACTCGTTTGTTTCGCATGCAGTTGAAGCTATATCACCTTTGTCCCAAGTGCTTGAAGCTCAATCATTTGTATCGCATGGATTTGATGCTAAACCTTCTACATCGCATTGATTTGAAGCTAAATCATGTGTTTCCCATGTATTTGAAGCTAACTCGTTTGTTTCGCATGCAGTTGTAGCTAAATAATGTATATCACAAGTATTTGTAGCTAAACCATTTGTTTCGCAAGGATTTGAAGCTAAGCCCTCTACTTCGCATTGATTTGAAGCTAAATCATTTGTTTCGCATGGAATTGAAGCTACCTCGTTTGTTCCTCCAGATTTTGAAGCTATATCACTTATATCGCAAGTATTTGAAGCTAAATCATGTGCGTCGCATGGATTTGAAACTGAACTTTCTACATCTCATTGATTTCAAGCTAAATCATGTGTATTGCATGGATTTGAAGCTAAACCCTTCTACATCGCATTGATTTCCAGCTAAATCATCTGTTTCGCATGGACTTGAAGCTAACTCGTTTGTTTCGCATGCAGTTGTAGCTAAATAATGTATATCACAAGTATTTGTAGCTAAACCACTTGTTTCGCATGGATTTGAAGCTAAGCCTTCTACTTCGCATTGATTTGAAGCTAAATCATTTGTTTCGCATGGATTTGAAGCTAAACCTTCTACATCGCATTGATTTGAAGCTAAATCATGTGTTTCGCGTGGATTTGAAGGTAACTCGTTTGTTTCGCATGCAGTTGAAGCTATATCACCTATATCCCAAGTGTTTGAAACACAATCATTTGTTTCGCATGGATTTGAAGCTAAACCTTCTACATCAAATTGATTTGAAGCTAAATCATGTGTTTCGCGTGGATTTGAATGTAACTCGTTTGTTTCGCATGCAGTTGAAGCTATATCACCTTTATCCCAAGTGTTTGAAGCTCAATCATTTGTTTCGCGTGGATTTGAAGCTAAACCTTCTACATCGCATTGATTTGAAGCTAAATCTTGTGTATCGCACGGATTTGAAGCTAAACCTTCTACATCGCATTGATTTGAAGCTAAATCATGTGTTTCGCATGGATTTGAAGCTAACTCGTTTGTTTCGCATGCAGTTGTAGCTAAATAATGTATATCACAAGTATTTCTAGCTAAACCATTTGTTTCGCATGGATTTGAAGCTAAGCCTTCTACTTCGCATTGATATGAAGCTAAATCATTTGTTTCGCATGGATTTGAAGCTAAACCTTCTACATCGCATTGATTTGAAGCTAAATCATGTTTCGCTTGGATTTGAAGGTAACTCGTTTGTTTCGCATGCAGCTGAAGCTATATCACCTTTATCCCAAGTGTTTGAAGCTCAATCAATTGTTTCGCATGGATTTGAAGCTAAACCTTCTACATCACATTGATTTGAAGCTAACTCATGTATTTCGCGTGATTTTGAAGGTAACTCGTTTGTTTCGCATGCAGTTGAAGCAATACCAACTATATCCCAAGTGTTTGAAGCTCAATCATTTGTTTCGCATGGATTTGAAGCTAAACCTTCTACATCGCATTGATTTGAAGCTAAATCATGTGTTTCGCAAGGATTTGAAGCTACGCCTTCTACTTCGCATTGATTTGAATTTAAATCTTGTGTATCGCATTGATTTGAAGCTAAACCTTCTACATCGCATTGATTTGAAGCTAAATCATGTGTTTCGCGTGGATTTGAAGGTAACTCGATTGTTTCGCATGCAGTTGAAGCTATATCACCTTTATCCCAAGTGTTTGAAGCTCAATCATTTGTTTCGCGTGGATTTGAAGCTAAACCTTCTACATCGCATTGATTTGAAGCTAAATCTTGTGTATCGAATGGTTTTGAAGCTAAACCTTCTACATCACATTGATTTGAAGCTAACTCATGTATTTCGCGTGATTTTGAATGTAACTCGTTTGTTTCGCATGCAGTTGAAGCAATACCAACTATATCCCAAGTGTTTGAAGCTCAATCATTTGTTTCGCATGGATTTGAAGCTAAACCTTCTACATCGCATTGATTTGAAGCTAAATCATGTGTTTCGCAAGGATTTGAAGCTACGCCTTCTACTTCGCATTGATTTGAAGCTAAATCTTGTGTATCGCATTGATTTGAAGCTAAACCTTCTACATCGCATTGATTTGAAGCTAAATCATTTGTTTCGCATGGATTTGAAGCTAAACCTTCTACATCGCATTGATTTGAAGCTAAGTCATGTGTTCGCGTGGATTTGAAGGTAACTCGTTTGTTTCCCATGCAGTTGAAGCTATATCACCTTTATCCCAAGTGTTTGAAGCTCAATCATTTGTTTCGAGTGGATTTGAAGCTAAACCTTCTACATCGCATTGATTTGAAGCTAAATCTTGTGTATCGCATGGATTTGAATCTAAACCTTCTACATCGCATTGATTTGAAGCTAAATCATGTGTTTCGCATGAATTTGAAGCTAGCTCGTTTGTTTCGCATGCAGTTGTAGCTAAATAATGTATATCACAAGTATTTCTAGCTAAACCATTTGTTTCGCATGGATTTGAAGCTAAGCCTTCTACTTCGCATTGATTTGAAGCTAAATCATTTATTTCGCATGGATTTGAAGCTAAACCTTCTACATCGCATTGATTTGAAGCTAAATCATGTGTTTCGCGTGGATTTGAAGGTAACTCGATTGTTTCGCATGCAGTTGAAGCTATATCACCTTTATCCCAAGTGTTTGAAGCTCAATCATTTGTTTCGCGTGGATTTGAAGCTAAACCTTCTACATCGCATTGATTTGAAGCTAAATCTTGTGTATCGCATGGGTTTGAAGCTAAACCTTCTACATCGCATTGATTTGAAGCTAAATCATGTTTCGCGTGGATTTGAAGGTAACTCGTTTGTTCCGCATGCAGCTGAAGCTATATCACCTTTATCCCAAGTGTTTGAAGCTCAATCAATTGTTTCGCATGGATTTGAAGCTAAACCTTCTACATCACATTGATTTGAAGCTAACTCATGTATTTCGCGTGAATTTGAAGGTAACTCGTTTGTTTCGCATGCAGTTGAAGCTATGCCAACTATATCCCAAGTGTTTGAAGCTCAATCATTTGTTTCGCATGGATTTGAAGCTAAACCTTCTACATCGCATTGATTTGAAGCTAAATCATGTGTTTCGTATGGATTTGAAGCTAACTCGTTTGTTTCGCAGGCAGTTGTAGCTAAATAATGTATATCACAAGTATTTGAAGCTAAACCATTTGTTTCGCATGGATTTGAAGCTAAACCATTTGTTTCGCATGGATTTGAAGCTAAGCCTTCTACTTCTCATTAATTAGAAGCTAAATCACGTGTTTTGCATGGATTTGAAGCTAAGCCTTGTACTTCGCATTGATTTGAAGCTAAATCATTTGTTTCGCATAGAAATGAAGTTACCTCGTTTGTCCCTCCTGCTTTTGAAGCTATATCACTTATATCGCAAGTATTTGAAGCTAAATCATATGTGTCGCATGGATTTGAAGCTGAACCTACTACATCGCATTGATTTTAAGCAAAATCTTGTGTATCGCTTGGATTTGAAGCTAAACCTTCTACATCGCATTCATTTGAACCAATTCAATTTTTCGCGTGGATTTGAAGCTACCTCGTTTGTTCCTCCAGATTTTGAAGCTATATCACTTATATCGCAAGTATTTGAAGCTAAATCATGTGCGTCGCATGGATTTGAAACTGAACTTTCTACATCTCATTGATTTCAAGCTAAATCATGTGTATTGCATGGATTTGAAGCTAAACCCTTCTACATCGCATTGATTTCCAGCTAAATCATCTGTTTCGCATGGACTTGAAGCTAACTCGTTTGTTTCGCATGCAGTTGTAGCTAAATAATGTATATCACAAGTATTTGTAGCTAAACCACTTGTTTCGCATGGATTTGAAGCTAAGCCTTCTACTTCGCATTGATTTGAAGCTAAATCATTTGTTTCGCATGGATTTGAAGCTAAACCTTCTACATCGCATTGATTTGAAGCTAAATCATGTGTTTCGCGTGGATTTGAAGGTAACTCGTTTGTTTCGCATGCAGTTGAAGCTATATCACCTATATCCCAAGTGTTTGAAACACAATCATTTGTTTCGCATGGATTTGAAGCTAAACCTTCTACATCAAATTGATTTGAAGCTAAATCATGTGTTTCGCGTGGATTTGAAGGTAACTCGTTTGTTTCGCATGCAGTTGAAGCTATATCACCTTTATCCCAAGTGCTTGAAGCTCAATCATTTGTATCGCATAGATTTGATGCTAAACCTTCTACATCGCATTGATTTGAAGCTAAATCATGTGTTTCCCATGTATTTGAAGCTACGCCTTCTACTTCGCATTGATTTGAATTTAAATCTTGTGTATCGCATTGATTTGAAGCTAAACCTTCTACATCGCATTGATTTGAAGCTAAATCATGTGTTTCGCGTGGATTTGAAGGTAACTCGATTGTTTCGCATGCAGTTGAAGCTATATCACCTTTATCCCAAGTGTTTGAAGCTCAATCATTTGTTTCGCGTGGATTTGAAGCTAAACCTTCTACATCGCATTGATTTGAAGCTAAATCTTGTGTATCGAATGGTTTTGAAGCTAAACCTTCTACATCACATTGATTTGAAGCTAACTCATGTATTTCGCGTGATTTTGAATGTAACTCGTTTGTTTCGCATGCAGTTGAAGCAATACCAACTATATCCCAAGTGTTTGAAGCTCAATCATTTGTTTCGCATGGATTTGAAGCTAAACCTTCTACATCGCATTGATTTGAAGCTAAATCATGTGTTTCGCAAGGATTTGAAGCTACGCCTTCTACTTCGCATTGATTTGAAGCTAAATCTTGTGTATCGCATTGATTTGAAGCTAAACCTTCTACATCGCATTGATTTGAAGCTAAATCATTTGTTTCGCATGGATTTGAAGCTAAACCTTCTACATCGCATTGATTTGAAGCTAAGTCATGTGTTCGCGTGGATTTGAAGGTAACTCGTTTGTTTCCCATGCAGTTGAAGCTATATCACCTTTATCCCAAGTGTTTGAAGCTCAATCATTTGTTTCGAGTGGATTTGAAGCTAAACCTTCTACATCGCATTGATTTGAAGCTAAATCTTGTGTATCGCATGGATTTGAATCTAAACCTTCTACATCGCATTGATTTGAAGCTAAATCATGTGTTTCGCATGAATTTGAAGCTAGCTCGTTTGTTTCGCATGCAGTTGTAGCTAAATAATGTATATCACAAGTATTTCTAGCTAAACCATTTGTTTCGCATGGATTTGAAGCTAAGCCTTCTACTTCGCATTGATTTGAAGCTAAATCATTTATTTCGCATGGATTTGAAGCTAAACCTTCTACATCGCATTGATTTGAAGCTAAATCATGTGTTTCGCGTGGATTTGAAGGTAACTCGATTGTTTCGCATGCAGTTGAAGCTATATCACCTTTATCCCAAGTGTTTGAAGCTCAATCATTTGTTTCGCGTGGATTTGAAGCTAAACCTTCTACATCGCATTGATTTGAAGCTAAATCTTGTGTATCGCATGGATTTGAAGCTAAACCTTCTACATCGCATTGATTTGAAGCTAAATCATGTTTCGCGTGGATTTGAAGGTAACTCGTTTGTTCCGCATGCAGCTGAAGCTATATCACCTTTATCCCAAGTGTTTGAAGCTCAATCAATTGTTTCGCATGGATTTGAAGCTAAACCTTCTACATCACATTGATTTGAAGCTAACTCATGTATTTCGCGTGAATTTGAAGGTAACTCGTTTGTTTCGCATGCAGTTGAAGCTATGCCAACTATATCCCAAGTGTTTGAAGCTCAATCATTTGTTTCGCATGGATTTGAAGCTAAACCTTCTACATCGCATTGATTTGAAGCTAAATCATGTGTTTCGTATGGATTTGAAGCTAACTCGTTTGTTTCGCAGGCAGTTGTAGCTAAATAATGTATATCACAAGTATTTGAAGCTAAACCATTTGTTTCGCATGGATTTGAAGCTAAACCATTTGTTTCGCATGGATTTGAAGCTAAGCCTTCTACTTCTCATTAATTAGAAGCTAAATCACGTGTTTTGCATGGATTTGAAGCTAAGCCTTGTACTTCGCATTGATTTGAAGCTAAATCATTTGTTTCGCATAGAAATGAAGTTACCTCGTTTGTCCCTCCTGCTTTTGAAGCTATATCACTTATATCGCAAGTATTTGAAGCTAAATCATATGTGTCGCATGGATTTGAAGCTGAACCTACTACATCGCATTGATTTTAAGCAAAATCTTGTGTATCGCTTGGATTTGAAGCTAAACCTTCTACATCGCATTCATTTGAACCAATTCAATTTTTCGCGTGGATTTGAAGCTACCTCGTTTGTTCCTCCAGATTTTGAAGCTATATCACTTATATCGCAAGTATTTGAAGCTAAATCATGTGCGTCGCATGGATTTGAAACTGAACTTTCTACATCTCATTGATTTCAAGCTAAATCATGTGTATTGCATGGATTTGAAGCTAAACCCTTCTACATCGCATTGATTTCCAGCTAAATCATCTGTTTCGCATGGACTTGAAGCTAACTCGTTTGTTTCGCATGCAGTTGTAGCTAAATAATGTATATCACAAGTATTTGTAGCTAAACCACTTGTTTCGCATGGATTTGAAGCTAAGCCTTCTACTTCGCATTGATTTGAAGCTAAATCATTTGTTTCGCATGGATTTGAAGCTAAACCTTCTACATCGCATTGATTTGAAGCTAAATCATGTGTTTCGCGTGGATTTGAAGGTAACTCGTTTGTTTCGCATGCAGTTGAAGCTATATCACCTATATCCCAAGTGTTTGAAACACAATCATTTGTTTCGCATGGATTTGAAGCTAAACCTTCTACATCAAATTGATTTGAAGCTAAATCATGTGTTTCGCGTGGATTTGAAGGTAACTCGTTTGTTTCGCATGCAGTTGAAGCTATATCACCTTTATCCCAAGTGCTTGAAGCTCAATCATTTGTATCGCATAGATTTGATGCTAAACCTTCTACATCGCATTGATTTGAAGTTAAATCATGTGTTTCCCATGTATTTGAAGCTAACTCGTTTGTTTCGCATGCAGTTGTAGCTAAATAATGTATATCACAAGTATTTGTAGCTAAACCATTTGTTTCTCAAGGATTTGAAGCTAAGCCCTCTACTTCGCATTGATTTGAAGCTAACTCATTTGTTTCGCATGGAATTGAAGCTACCTCGTTTGTTCCTCCAGATTTTGAAGCTATATCACTTATATCGCAAGTATTTGAAGCTAAATCATGTGCGTCGCATGGATTTGAAACTGAACTTTCTACATCTCATTGATTTGAAGCTAAATCATGTGTCTCGCATGGATTTGAAGCTAAAGCCTCTACATCGCATTGATTTGCAACTAAATCATGTGCTTCGCATGGATCTGTAGCTAACTCGTTTGTTTCGCCTGCATTTGAAGCTATATCACTTATATTCGCAAGTATTTGATGCTAAATCATTCGTTTCGCATGGATTTGATGCTAAGCCTTTTACTTCGCATTGATTTGAAGCTAATTCATGTGTTTCCCTTGGATTTGAAGCTGAATCGTTTTTTTCGCATGCAGTTGAATCTATATCATTTATATCGCAAGTATCTGAAGCTAAATCATTTGTTTCTCATGGATTTGAAGCTAAACCTTCTACATCCCATGGAATTGAAGCTAAATCATGTGTTTGGCATGGATTTGAAGCTAAACCTGCTACATCGCATTGATTTGCATCTGAATCATGTTTTTCGCGTGGATTTGAAGCTAACTCGTTTGTTTCGCATGCAGTTGTAGCTAAATAATGAATATCACAAGTATTTGTAGCTAAACCACTTGTTTCGCATGGATTTGAAGCTAAGCCTTCTACTTCGCATTGATTTGAAGCTAAATAAATTGTTTCGCATGGATTTGAAGCTAAACCTTCAACATCAAATTGATTTGAAGCTAAATCATGTGTTTCGCGTGGATTTGAAGGTAACTCGTTTGTTTCGCATGCAGTTGAAGCTATATCACCTTTGTCCCAAGTGCTTGAAGCTCAATCATTTGTATCGCATGGATTTGATGCTAAACCTTCTACATCGCATTGATTTGAAGCTAAATCATGTGTTTCCCATGTATTTGAAGCTAACTCGTTTGTTTCGCATGCAGTTGTAGCTAAATAATGTATATCACAAGTATTTGTAGCTAAACCATTTGTTTCGCAAGGATTTGAAGCTAAGCCCTCTACTTCGCATTGATTTGAAGCTAAATCATTTGTTTCGCATGGAATTGAAGCTACCTCGTTTGTTCCTCCAGATTTTGAAGCTATATCACTTAAATCGCAAGTATTTGAAGCTAAATCATGTGCGTCGCATGGATTTGAAACTGAACTTTCTACATCTCATTGATTTGAAGCTAAATCATGAGTATTGCATGGATTTGAAGCTAAACCCTTCTATATCGCATTGATTTCCAGCTAAATCATCTGTTTCGCATGGACTTGAAGCTAACTCGTTCGTTTCGCATGCAGTTGTAGCTAAATAATGTATATCACAAGTATTTGTAGCTAAACCACTTGTTTCGCATGGATTTGAAGCTAAGCCTTCTACTTCGCATTGATTTGAAGCTAAATCATTTGTTTCGCTTGGATTTGAAGCTACACCTTCTACATGAAATTGATTTGAAGCTAAATCATGTGTTTCGCGTGGATTTGAAGGTAACTCGTTTGTTTCGCATGCAGTTGAAGCTATATCACCTATATCCCAAGTGTTTGAAACACAATCATTTGTTTCGCATGGATTTGAAGCTAAACCTTCTACATCAAATTGATTTGAAGCTAAATCATGTGTTTCGCGTGGATTTGAAGGTAACTCGTTTGTTTCGCATGCAGTTGAAGCTATATCACCTTTATCCCAAGTGCTTGAAGCTCAATCATTTGTTTCGCATGGATTTGAAGCTAAACCTGCTACTTCGCATTGATTTGAAGTTAAATTATGTGTTTCGCGTTGGTTTTGAAGCTAAACCTTCTACATCCCATGGATTTGAAGCTAAATCATGTGTTTGGCATGGATTTGAAGCTAAACCTTCTACTTCGCATTGTTTTGCAGCTGAATCATGTGTTTCGCGTGGATTTGAAGGTAACTCGTTTGTTTCGCATGCAGTTGTAGCTAAATAATGTATATCACAAGTATTTGTAGCTAAATCATTTGTTACGCATGGATTTGAAGCTAATCCTTCTACATCGCATATATTTTAAGCTAAATCATGTGTTTCGCATGGATTTGAAGGTAACTCGTTTGTTTCGCATGCAGTTGTAGCTAAATAATGTATATCACAAGTATTTGTAGCTAAATCATTTGTTTCGCATGGATTTGAAGCTAAGCCTGCTACTTCGCATTGATTTGAAACTAAATCATTTGTTTCGCATAGAACTGAAGCTACCTCGTTTGTTTCTCCTGTATTTGAAGCTGTATCATTTATATCGCAAGTATTTGAAGCTAAACCATTTGTTTCGCATGGATTTGAAGCAAAGCCTTCTACTTGGCATTGAATTGAAGCTAAATCGTGTGTTTTGCTTGGATTTGAAGCTAACTCGTTTGTTTCTCCTGTATTTGACGCTGTATCATTTACATCGCAAGTATTTGAAGCTAAACCATTTGTTTCGCATGGATTTGAAGCTAAGCCTTCTACTTCGCATTGATTGGATCCTAAATCACGTGTTTTGTATGGATTTGAAGCTAAGCCTTCTACATCACATTGATTTGAAGCTAAATCATGTGTTTCGCGAGGATTTTAAGGTAACTCGTTTGTTTCGCATGCAGTTGAAGCTAAATCATGTCTTTCACAAGTATTTGAAGATGAACCATTTGAATCGCATGGCTTTGAACCTGAGCTATCTACTTCGCACTGATTTGCACCTAAATAATGTGATTCGCATGGATTTGAAGCTAAACATTCTACATCCCATGGATTTGAAGCTAAATCATGTGTTTGGCATGGATTTGAAGCTAAGACTTCTACATCGCATTGATTAGAAGCTAAATCATGTGTTGCGCGTGGATTTGAAGGTAACTCGTTTGTTTCGCATGCAGTTGAAACTAAATCATGTATATCACAATTATTTGCAGCTAAACAATTTATTCGCATAGATTTGAAGCTAAGCCTTCTACTTGGCATTGAATTGAAGCTAAATCGTGTGTTTTGTATGGATTTGAAGCTAAGACTTCTACATCGCATTGATTTGAAGCTAAATCATGTGTTGCGCGTGGATTTGAAGGTAACTCGTTTGTTTCGCATGCAGTTGAAACTAAATCATGTATATCACAATTATTTGCAGCTAAACAATTTATTCGCATAGATTTGAAGCTAAGCCTTCTACTTGGCATTGAATTGAAGCTAAATCGTGTGTTTTGTATGGATTTGAAGCTAACCCGTTTGTTTCTCCTGTATTTGAAGCTGTATCATTTATATCGCAAGTATTTGAAGCTAACCCATTTGTTTCGCATGGATTTGAAGCTAAGCCTTCTACTTCGCATTGATTGGATCCTAAATCATGTGTTTTGCATGGATTTGCAGCTAAGCCTTCTACATCACATTGATTTGAAGCCAAATCATGTGTTTCCCATGGATTTGAAGTTAAACCTGCTACTTCGCATTGATTTGAAGCTAAATCATGTGTTTCGCATCGATTTGCAGCTAACTCGTTCGTTTCGCCTGCATTTGAAACTATATAAAATATATCGCAAGTATTTGAAGCTCAATCATTTGTTTCGCATGGATGTGAAGTTAAACCTGTTACTTCGCATTGATTTGAAGCTAAATTATGTGTTTCGCGTGGATTTGAAGGTAACTCGTTGTTTCGCATGTAGTTGAAGCTAAATCATGCATTTCACAAGTATTTGAATCCGAAACATTAGATTCGCATCGATTTGATGCTAAGCCTTCTACTTGGCATTGAATTGAAGCTAAATCGTGTGTTTTGCATGGATTTGAAGCTAACTCGTTTGTTTCTCCTGTATTTGAAGCTATATCATTTATATCGCAAGTATTTGAAGCTAAAGCATTTGTTTCGCATGGATTTGAAGCTAAGGCTTCTACTTCGCATTGATTGGATCCTAAATCACGTGTTTTGCATGGATTTGAATCTAAGCCTTCTACATCGCATTGATTTGCAGCTGAATCATGTGTTTCGCATGGATTTGAAGCTAACTCGTTCGTTTGTCCTTCATTTGAAACTATATCACTTATATTGCAAGTATTTGAAGCTAAATCATGTTTTTCGCTTGGATTTGAATGTAACTCATTTGTTTCGCATGCAGTTGAAGCTATATCACCTATATCCCAAGTGTAGGAAGCTCAATCATTTGTTTCGCATGGATTTGAAGCTAAACATGCTACTTCGCATTGATTGGATACTAAATCACGTGTTTTGCATGGATTTGAATCTAAGCCTTCTACGTCGCATTGATTTGCAGCTGAATCATGTGTTTCTCATCGATTTGAAGCTAACTCGTTCGTTTCACCTGCATTTGAAACTATATCACTTATATCGCAAGTATTAGAAGCTAAATCATTTGTTTCGATTGGATTTGAAGCTAAACCTTCTACATGGCATTGACTTGAAGCTAAATCGTGTGTTTCGCATGGATTTGAAGGTAACTCGTTTGTTTCGCATGCAGTTGTAGCTAAATAATGTATATCACAAGTATTTGTTGCTAAACCATTTGTTTCGCATGGATTTGAAGCTAAGCCTTCTACTTCGCACTGATTTGAAGTTAAATCATGTGTTCCGCGTGGATTTGGAGCTAACTCGTTTGTTGCGAATGCAGTTGAAGCTAAATCATGTCTTTCACAAGTATTTGAAGATGAACCATTTGAATCGCATGGCTTTGAACGTGAGCCTTCTATTTCGCACTGATTTGAACCTAAATAATATGTTTCGCATGGATTTGAAGCTAAACCTTCTACATCCCATGGATATGAAGCTAAATCATGTGTTTGGCATGGATTTGAAGCTAATCCTTCTACATCGCATTGATTTGCTGCTGAATCATGTGTTTCGCATGGATTTGAACCTAACTCGTTTGTTTCGCATGCAGTTGTAGCTAAATTATGTATATCACAAGCATTTTAGCTTATCCATTTGTTTCGCATAGATTTGAAGCTAAGCCTTCTACTTGGCATTGAATTGAAGCTAAATCGTGTGTTTTGTATGGATTTGAAGCTAACCCGTTTGTTTCTCCTGTATTTGAAGCTGTATCATTTATATCGCAAGTATTTGAAGCTAACCCATTTGTTTCGCATGGATTTGAAGCTAAGCCTTCTACTTCGCATTGATTGGATCCTAAATCATGTGTTTTGCATGGATTTGAAGCTAAGCCTTCTACATCACATTGATTTGAAGCCAAATCATGTGTTTCCCATGGATTTGAAGTTAAACCTGCTACTTCGCATTGATTTGAAGCTAAATCATGTGTTTCGCATCGATTTGCAGCTAACTCGTTCGTTTCGCCTGCATTTGAAACTATATAAAATATATCGCAAGTATTTGAAGCTCAATCATTTGTTTCGCATGGATGTGAAGTTAAACCTGTCACTTCGCATTGATTTGAAGCTAAATTATGTGTTTCGCGTGGATTTGAAGGTAACTCGTTGTTTCGCATGTAGTTGAAGCTAAATCATGCATTTCACAAGTATTTGAATCCGAAACATTAGATTCGCATCGATTTGATGCTAAGCCTTCTACTTGGCATTGAATTGAAGCTAAATCGTGTGTTTTGCATGGATTTGAAGCTAACTCGTTTGTTTCTCCTGTATTTGAAGCTATATCATTTATATCGCAAGTATTTGAAGCTAAAGCATTTGTTTCGCATGGATTTGAAGCTAAGGCTTCTACTTCGCATTGATTGGATCCTAAATCACGTGTTTTGCATGGATTTGAATCTAAGCCTTCTACATCGCATTGATTTGCAGCTGAATCATGTGTTTCGCATGGATTTGAAGCTAACTCGTTCGTTTGTCCTGCATTTGAAACTATATCACTTATATTGCAAGTATTTGAAGCTAAATCATGTTTTTCGCTTGGATTTGAATGTAACTCATTTGTTTCGCATGCAGTTGAAGCTATATCACCTATATCCCAAGTGTAGGAAGCTCAATCATTTGTTTCGCATGGATTTGAAGCTAAACATGCTACTTCGCATTGATTGGATACTAAATCACGTGTTTTGCATGGATTTGAATCTAAGCCTTCTACGTCGCATTGATTTGCAGCTGAATCATGTGTTTCTCATCGATTTGAAGCTAACTCGTTCGTTTCACCTGCATTTGAAACTATATCACTTATATCGCAAGTATTAGAAGCTAAATCATTTGTTTCGATTGGATTTGAAGCTAAACCTTCTACATGGCATTGACTTGAAGCTAAATCGTGTGTTTCGCATGGATTTGAAGGTAACTCGTTTGTTTCGCATGCAGTTGTAGCTAAATAATGTATATCACAAGTATTTGTTGCTAAACCATTTGTTTCGCATGGATTTGAAGCTAAGCCTTCTACTTCGCACTGATTTGAAGTTAAATCATGTGTTCCGCGTGGATTTGGAGCTAACTCGTTTGTTGCGAATGCAGTTGAAGCTAAATCATGTCTTTCACAAGTATTTGAAGATGAACCATTTGAATCGCATGGCTTTGAACGTGAGCCTTCTATTTCGCACTGATTTGAACCTAAATAATATGTTTCGCATGGATTTGAAGCTAAACCTTCTACATCCCATGGATATGAAGCTAAATCATGTGTTTCGCATGGATTTGAAGTTAACTCGTTTGTTTCGCATGCAGTTGTAGCTAAATAATGTATATCACAAGTATTTGAAGCTAAACCATTTGTTTCGCATGGATTTGAAGCTAAACCATTTGTTTCGCATGGATTTGAAGCTAAGCCTTCTACTTCTCATTAATTAGAAGCTAAATCACGTGTTTTGCATGGATTTGAAGCTAAGCCATCTACTTCCCATTGATTTGAAGCTAAATCATTTGTTTCGCATAGAATTGAAGCTACCTCGTTTGTTCCTCCTGATTTTGAAGCTATATCACTTATATCGCAAGTATTTGAAGCTAAATCATATGTGTCGCATGGATTTGAAGCTATATCACCTTTATCCCAAGTGTTTGAAGCTAAATCATATGTGTCGCATGGATTTGAAGCTGAACCTACTACAACGCATTGATTTTAAGCAAAATCTTGTGTATCGCATGGATTTGAAGCTAAACCTTCTACATCACATGGATATGAAGCTAAATCATGTGTTTGGCACGGATTTGAAGCTAAACCTGCTACATCGCATTGATTTGCTGCTGAATCATGTGTTTCGCATGGATTTGAACCTAACTCGTTTGTGTCGCATGCAGTTGAAGCTAAATCATGTATATCACAAGTATTTGAATCTAAACCATTTCTTTCGCACTGATTTGATGCTAAATCATGTCATTAGCATGGATTTGAACCTAACTCGTTTGTGTCGCATGCAGTTGAATCTAAATCATGTATATCACAAGTATTTGAATCTAAACCACTTGTTTCGCATGGATTTGAAGCTAAGCCTTCTACTTCGCATTGATTTGAAGTTAAATCATTTGTTTCGCATGGATTTGAAGCTAAACCTCCTACATCGCATTGATTTGCAGCTAAATCATGTGTTTCGCATGGATTTGAAGCTAACTCGTTTGTTTCGCATGCAGTTGAAGCTAAATCATGTCTTTCACAAGTATTTGAAGATGAACCATTTGAATCGCATTGATTTGAACATGAGTCTACTACTTCGCACTGATTTGCAGCTAAATAATGTGTTTCGCATGGATTTGAAGCTAACTTGTTTGGCCCCATGCAGTTGTAGCTAAATAATGTATATCACAAGTATCTGAAGCTAAATCATTTGTTTCTCATGGATTTGAAGCTAAACCTTCTACATCCCATGGATTTGAAGCTAAATCATGTGTTTGGCATGGATTTGAAGCTAAACCTTCTACATCGCATTGATTTGCATCTGAATCATGTGTTTCGCATGAATTTGAAGCTAACTCGTTTGTGTCGCATGCAGTTGAAGCTAAATCATGTATATCACAAGTATTTGTAGCTAAACCATTTGTTTCGCATGGATTTGAAGCTAAACCTTCTACATCGCATTGATTTGAACCAATTCAATTTTTCGCGTGGATTTGAAGCTAACTCGTTTGTTTCGCATGCAGTTGTAGCTAAATAATGAATATCACAAGTATTTGTGGCTAAATCATTTGTTTCGCATGGATTTGAATCTAAGCCTTGTACTTCGCATTGATTTGAAGCTAAATGATGTGTTTCCCTTGGATTTGAAGCTGAATCGTTTTTTTCGCATGCAGTTGAATCTATATCACTTATATCGCAAGTATCTGAAGCTAAATCATTTGTTTCTCATGGATTTGAAGCTAAACCTTCTACATCCCATGGATTTGAAGCTAAATCATGTGTTTGGCATGGATTTGAAGCTAAACCTGATACATCGCATTGATTTGCATCTGAATCATGTGTTTCGCATGGATTTGAAGCTAACTCGTTTGTTTCGCATGCAGTTGTAGCTAAATAATGTATATCACAAGTATTTGTAGCTAAATCACGTGTTTTGCATGGACTTGAAGCTGAACCTTCTACATCGCATTGATTTGCAAATGAATCATGTGTTTCGCATGGATTTGAAGCTAACTCGTTCGTTTCGCCTGTATTTGAAGCTATATCACTTATATCGCAAGTATTTGTAGCTAAATCATATGTGTCGCATGGATTTGAAGCTGAACCTTCTACATCGAATTGATTTGAAGCTAAATCATTTGTTTCGCATGGAATTGAAGCTACCTCGTTTGTTCCTCCAGATTTTGAAGCTATATCACTTATATCGCAAGTATTTGAAGCTAAATCATGTGCGTCGCATGGATTTGAAACTGAACTTTCTACATCTCATTGATTTGAAGCTAAATCATGTGTATCGCATGGATTTGAAGCTAAACCCTCTACATCGCATTGATTTATAACTAAATCATGTGTTTCGCATGGATCTGAAGCTAACTCGTTTGTTTCGCCTGCATTTGAAGCTATATCACTTATATTCGCAAGTATTTGATGCTAAATCATTCGTTTCGCATGGATTTGATGCTAAGCCTTTTACTTCGCATTGATTTGAAGCTAAATGATGTGTTTCCCTTGGATTTGAAGCTGAATCGTTTTTTTCGCATGCAGTTGAATCTATATCACTTATATCGCAAGTATCTGAAGCTAAATCATTTGTTTCTCATGGATTTGAAGCTAAACCTTCTACATCCCATGGATTTGAAGCTAAATCATGTGTTTGGCATGGATTTGAAGCTAAACCTGCTACATCGCATTGATTTGCATCTGAATCATGTGTTTCGCATGGATTTGAAGCTAACTCGTTTGTTTCGCATGCAGTTGTAGCTAAATAATGTATATCACAAGTATTTGTAGCTAAATAACGTGTTTTGCATGGACTTGAAGCTGAACCTTCTACATCGCATTGATTTGCAAATGAATCATGTGTTTCGCATGGATTTGAAGCTAACTCGTTCGTTTCGCCTGTATTTGAAGCTATATCACTTATATCGCAAGTATTTGTAGCTAAATCATATGTGTCGCATGGATTTGAAGCTGAACCTTCTACATCGAATTGATTTGAAGCTAAATCTTGAGTATCGCATGGATTTGAAGCTAAATCATGTTATTCGCATGGACTCGAAGATAACTCGCTTGTTTAGCCTGCATTTGAAGCTCTACCATTTATACAGCAAGTATTTGAATCTAAATCATTCGTTTCGCATGGATTTGAAGCTAAACCTTCTACATCGCACTTATTTGCAGCTTAATAATGTGTTTTGCATGGCTTTGAAGCTAACTCGTTTGTTTCCCCTACATTTGGAGCTATATCACTTATATAACAAGTATCTGATGATAAATCATTTGTTTCGCATGGATTTGGAGCTAAACCTTCTACATCGCATTGATTTCCTGCTAAATCATGTGTTTCGAATGGACTTGAAGCTAACTCGTTTGTTTCGCATTCAGTTGTAGCTAAATAATGTATATCACAAGTATTTGTAGCTAAACCACTTGTTTCGCATGGATTTGAAGCTAAGCCTTCTACTTCGCATTGATTTGAAGCTAAATCATTTGTTTCGCATGGATTTGAAGCTAAACCTTCTACATGAAATTGATTTGAAGCTAAATCATGTGTTTCGCGTGGATTTGAAGGTAACTCGTTTGTTTCGCATGCAGTTGAAGCTATATCACCTATATCCCAAGTGTTTGAAACACAATCATTTGTTTCGCATGGATTTGAAGCTAAACCTTCTACATCGCATTGATTTGAAGCTAAATTATGTGTTTCGCTTGGACTTGAATGTAACTCATTTGTTTCGCATGTAGTTGAAGCTAAATCATGCATTTCGCAAGAATTTGAAGCCGAACCATTAGATTCGCATGGATTTCAAGCTAAGCCTTTTACTTCGCTCTGATTTGAAGTTAAATAATGTGTTTCGCATGGTTTTGAAGCTAAACCTTCTACATCCCATGGATTTGAAGCTAAATCATGTGTTTGGCATGGATTTGAAGCTAAACCTTCCACTTCGCATTGTTTTGCAGCTGAATCATGTGTTTCGCGTGGATTTGAAGGTAACTCGTTTGATTCGCATGCAGTTGTAGCTAAATAATGTATATAACAAGTATTTGTAGCTAAATCATTTGTTACGCATGGATTTGAAGCTAATCCTTCTACATCGCATATATTTTAAGCTAAATCATGTGTTTCGCATGGATTTGAAGGTAACTCGTTTGTTTCGCATGCAGTTGTAGCTAAATAATGTATATCACAAGTATTTGAAGATGAACCATTTGAATCGCATGGCTTTGAACCTGAGCTATCTACTTCGCACTGATTTGCACCTAAATAATGTGATTCGCATGGGTTTGAAGCTAAACCTTCTACATCCCATGGATTTGAAGCTAAATCATGTGTTTGGCATGGATTTGAAGCTAAACATTCTACATCGCACTGATTTGCAGCTGAATCATGTGTTTCGCATCGATTTGCAGCTAACTCGTTCGTTTCGCCTGCATTTGAAACTATATCACTTATATCGCAAGTATTTGAAGCTAAACCATTTGCTTCGCATGGATTTGAAGCTAAGCCTTCTACTTGGCATTGAATTGAAGCTAAATCGTGTGTTTTGCATGGATTTGAAGCTAACTCGTTTGTTTCTCCTGTATTTGAAGCTGTATCATTTATATCGCAAGTATTTGAAGCTAAACCATTTGTTTCGCATGGATTTGAAGCTAAGCCTTCTACTTGGCATTGAATTGAAGCTAAATCGTGTGTTTTGCATGGATTTGAAGCTATCTCGTTTGTTTCTCCTGTATTTGACGCTGTATCATTTATATCGCAAGTATTTGAAGCTAAACCATTTGCTTCGCATGGATTTGAAGCTAAGCCTTCTACTTGGCATTGAATTGAAGCTAAATCGTGTGTTTTGCATGGATTTGAAGCTAACTCGTTTGTTTCTCCTGTATTTGACGCTGTATCATTTATATCGCAAGTATTTGAAGCTAAACCATTTGTTTCGCATGGATTTGAAGCTAAGCCTTCTACTTCGCACTGATTTGAAGTTAAATCATGTGTTCCGCGTGGATTTGGAGCTAACTCGTTTGTTGCGAATGCAGTTGAAGCTAAATCATGTCTTTCACAAGTATTTGAAGATGAACCATTTGAATCGCATGGCTTTGAACGTGAGCCTTCTATTTCGCACTGATTTGAACCTAAATAATATGTTTTGCATGGATTTGAAGCTAACTCGTTTGTTTCTCCTGTATTTGAAGCTATATCATTTATATCGCAAGTATTTGAAGCTAAACCATTTGTTTCGCATGGATTTGAAGCTAAGGCTTCTACTTCGCATTGATTGGATCCTAAATCACGTGTTTTGCATGGATTTGAATCTAAGCCTTCTACATCGCATTGATTTGCAGCTGAATCATGTGTTTCGCATGGATTTGAAGCTAACTCGTTCGTTTGTCCTGCATTTGAAACTATATCACTTATATTGCAAGTATTTGAAGCTAAATCATGTTTTTCGCTTGGATTTGAATGTAACTCATTTGTTTCGCATGCAGTTGAAGCTATATCACCTATATCCCAAGTGTAGGAAGCTCAATCATTTGTTTCGCATGGATTTGAAGCTAAACCTTCTACATCGCATTGATTTGAAGCTAAATCATGTGTTTCGCGTGGATTTGAAGCTATCTCGTTTGTTTCGCATGCAGTTGTAGCTAAATAATGTATATCACAAGTATTTGTAGCTACACCATTTGTTTCGCATGGATTTGAAGCTAAGCCTTCTACTTCCCATTGATTTTTTGCTAAATCATTTGTTTCGCATGGATTTGAAGCTAAACCTTCTACATCGCATTGATTTGAAGCTAAATCATGTGTTTCGCG
This sequence comes from Megalopta genalis, assembly GCF_051020955.1. Classification (NCBI taxonomy): domain Eukaryota; kingdom Metazoa; phylum Arthropoda; class Insecta; order Hymenoptera; family Halictidae; genus Megalopta; species Megalopta genalis. The sequence continues at coordinate 76,765 of NW_027477203.1, forward strand.
TGGATTTGAAGCTAACTCGTTTGTTTCGCATGCAGTTGTAGCTAAATAATGTATATCACAAGTATTTGTAGCTAAATCATTTGTTTCGCATGGATTTCAAGCTAAGCCTTGACCTTCGCATTGATTTTAAGCTAAATCATGTGTGTCGCATGGATTTGAAGCTAACTCGTTTGTTTCGCATGCAGTTGTAGCTAAATAATGTATATCACAAGTATTTGTAGCTAAATCACGTGTTTTGCATGGACTTGAAGCTGAACCTTCTACATCGCATTGATTTGCAAATGAATCATGTGTTTCGCATGGATTTGAAGCTAACTCGTTCGTTGCGCATACAGTTAAATCTCAATAACGTATATCACAAGTATTTGAAGCTAAACCATTTGTTTCGCATGGATTTGAAGCTAAACATGCTACTTCGCATTGATTGGATACTAAATCACGTGTTTTGCATGGATTTGAATCTAAGCCTTCTACGTCGCATTGATTTGCAGCTGAATCATGTGTTTCTCATCGATTTGAAGCTAACTCGTTCGTTTCACCTGCATTTGAAACTATATCACTTATATCGCAAGTATTAGAAGCTAAATCATTTGTTTCGATTGGATTTGAAGCTAAACCTTCTACATGGCATTGACTTGAAGCTAAATCGTGTGTTTCGCATGGATTTGAAGGTAACTCGTTTGTTTCGCATGCAGTTGTAGCTAAATAATGTATATCACAAGTATTTGTTGCTAAACCATTTGTTTCGCATGGATTTGAAGCTAAGCCTTCTACTTCGCACTGATTTGAAGTTAAATCATGTGTTCCGCGTGGATTTGGAGCTAACTCGTTTGTTGCGAATGCAGTTGAAGCTAAATCATGTCTTTCACAAGTATTTGAAGATGAACCATTTGAATCGCATGGCTTTGAACGTGAGCCTTCTATTTCGCACTGATTTGAACCTAAATAATATGTTTCGCATGGATTTGAAGCTAAACCTTCTACATCCCATGGATATGAAGCTAAATCATGTGTTTGGCATGGATTTGAAGCTAATCCTTCTACATCGCATTGATTTGCTGCTGAATCATGTGTTTCGCATGGATTTGAACCTAACTCGTTTGTTTCGCATGCAGTTGTAGCTAAATTATGTATATCACAAGCATTTTTAGCTTATCCATTTGTTTCGCATAGATTTGAAGCTAAGCCTTCTACTTGGCATTGAATTGAAGCTAAATCGTGTGTTTTGTATGGATTTGAAGCTAACCCGTTTGTTTCTCCTGTATTTGAAGCTGTATCATTTATATCGCAAGTATTTGAAGCTAACCCATTTGTTTCGCATGGATTTGAAGCTAAGCCTTCTACTTCGCATTGATTGGATCCTAAATCATGTGTTTTGCATGGATTTGAAGCTAAGCCTTCTACATCACATTGATTTGAAGCCAAATCATGTGTTTCCCATGGATTTGAAGTTAAACCTGCTACTTCGCATTGATTTGAAGCTAAATCATGTGTTTCGCATCGATTTGCAGCTAACTCGTTCGTTTCGCCTGCATTTGAAACTATATAAAATATATCGCAAGTATTTGAAGCTCAATCATTTGTTTCGCATGGATGTGAAGTTAAACCTGTCACTTCGCATTGATTTGAAGCTAAATTATGTGTTTCGCGTGGATTTGAAGGTAACTCGTTGTTTCGCATGTAGTTGAAGCTAAATCATGCATTTCACAAGTATTTGAATCCGAAACATTAGATTCGCATCGATTTGATGCTAAGCCTTCTACTTGGCATTGAATTGAAGCTAAATCGTGTGTTTTGCATGGATTTGAAGCTAACTCGTTTGTTTCTCCTGTATTTGAAGCTATATCATTTATATCGCAAGTATTTGAAGCTAAAGCATTTGTTTCGCATGGATTTGAAGCTAAGGCTTCTACTTCGCATTGATTGGATCCTAAATCACGTGTTTTGCATGGATTTGAATCTAAGCCTTCTACATCGCATTGATTTGCAGCTGAATCATGTGTTTCGCATGGATTTGAAGCTAACTCGTTCGTTTGTCCTGCATTTGAAACTATATCACTTATATTGCAAGTATTTGAAGCTAAATCATGTTTTTCGCTTGGATTTGAATGTAACTCATTTGTTTCGCATGCAGTTGAAGCTATATCACCTATATCCCAAGTGTAGGAAGCTCAATCATTTGTTTCGCATGGATTTGAAGCTAAACATGCTACTTCGCATTGATTGGATACTAAATCACGTGTTTTGCATGGATTTGAATCTAAGCCTTCTACGTCGCATTGATTTGCAGCTGAATCATGTGTTTCTCATCGATTTGAAGCTAACTCGTTCGTTTCACCTGCATTTGAAACTATATCACTTATATCGCAAGTATTAGAAGCTAAATCATTTGTTTCGATTGGATTTGAAGCTAAACCTTCTACATGGCATTGACTTGAAGCTAAATCGTGTGTTTCGCATGGATTTGAAGGTAACTCGTTTGTTTCGCATGCAGTTGTAGCTAAATAATGTATATCACAAGTATTTGTTGCTAAACCATTTGTTTCGCATGGATTTGAAGCTAAGCCTTCTACTTCGCACTGATTTGAAGTTAAATCATGTGTTCCGCGTGGATTTGGAGCTAACTCGTTTGTTGCGAATGCAGTTGAAGCTAAATCATGTCTTTCACAAGTATTTGAAGATGAACCATTTGAATCGCATGGCTTTGAACGTGAGCCTTCTATTTCGCACTGATTTGAACCTAAATAATATGTTTCGCATGGATTTGAAGCTAAACCTTCTACATCCCATGGATATGAAGCTAAATCATGTGTTTCGCATGGATTTGAAGTTAACTCGTTTGTTTCGCATGCAGTTGTAGCTAAATAATGTATATCACAAGTATTTGAAGCTAAACCATTTGTTTCGCATGGATTTGAAGCTAAACCATTTGTTTCGCATGGATTTGAAGCTAAGCCTTCTACTTCTCATTAATTAGAAGCTAAATCACGTGTTTTGCATGGATTTGAAGCTAAGCCATCTACTTCCCATTGATTTGAAGCTAAATCATTTGTTTCGCATAGAATTGAAGCTACCTCGTTTGTTCCTCCTGATTTTGAAGCTATATCACTTATATCGCAAGTATTTGAAGCTAAATCATATGTGTCGCATGGATTTGAAGCTATATCACCTTTATCCCAAGTGTTTGAAGCTAAATCATATGTGTCGCATGGATTTGAAGCTGAACCTACTACAACGCATTGATTTTAAGCAAAATCTTGTGTATCGCATGGATTTGAAGCTAAACCTTCTACATCACATGGATATGAAGCTAAATCATGTGTTTGGCACGGATTTGAAGCTAAACCTGCTACATCGCATTGATTTGCTGCTGAATCATGTGTTTCGCATGGATTTGAACCTAACTCGTTTGTGTCGCATGCAGTTGAAGCTAAATCATGTATATCACAAGTATTTGAATCTAAACCATTTCTTTCGCACTGATTTGATGCTAAATCATGTCATTAGCATGGATTTGAACCTAACTCGTTTGTGTCGCATGCAGTTGAATCTAAATCATGTATATCACAAGTATTTGAATCTAAACCACTTGTTTCGCATGGATTTGAAGCTAAGCCTTCTACTTCGCATTGATTTGAAGTTAAATCATTTGTTTCGCATGGATTTGAAGCTAAACCTCCTACATCGCATTGATTTGCAGCTAAATCATGTGTTTCGCATGGATTTGAAGCTAACTCGTTTGTTTCGCATGCAGTTGAAGCTAAATCATGTCTTTCACAAGTATTTGAAGATGAACCATTTGAATCGCATTGATTTGAACATGAGTCTACTACTTCGCACTGATTTGCAGCTAAATAATGTGTTTCGCATGGATTTGAAGCTAACTTGTTTGGCCCCATGCAGTTGTAGCTAAATAATGTATATCACAAGTATCTGAAGCTAAATCATTTGTTTCTCATGGATTTGAAGCTAAACCTTCTACATCCCATGGATTTGAAGCTAAATCATGTGTTTGGCATGGATTTGAAGCTAAACCTTCTACATCGCATTGATTTGCATCTGAATCATGTGTTTCGCATGAATTTGAAGCTAACTCGTTTGTGTCGCATGCAGTTGAAGCTAAATCATGTATATCACAAGTATTTGTAGCTAAACCATTTGTTTCGCATGGATTTGAAGCTAAACCTTCTACATCGCATTCATTTGAACCAATTCAATTTTTCGCGTGGATTTGAAGCTAACTCGTTTGTTTCGCATGCAGTTGTAGCTAAATAATGAATATCACAAGTATTTGTGGCTAAATCATTTGTTTCGCATGGATTTGAATCTAAGCCTTGTACTTCGCATTGATTTGAAGCTAAATGATGTGTTTCCCTTGGATTTGAAGCTGAATCGTTTTTTTCGCATGCAGTTGAATCTATATCACTTATATCGCAAGTATCTGAAGCTAAATCATTTGTTTCTCATGGATTTGAAGCTAAACCTTCTACATCCCATGGATTTGAAGCTAAATCATGTGTTTGGCATGGATTTGAAGCTAAACCTGATACATCGCATTGATTTGCATCTGAATCATGTGTTTCGCATGGATTTGAAGCTAACTCGTTTGTTTCGCATGCAGTTGTAGCTAAATAATGTATATCACAAGTATTTGTAGCTAAATCACGTGTTTTGCATGGACTTGAAGCTGAACCTTCTACATCGCATTGATTTGCAAATGAATCATGTGTTTCGCATGGATTTGAAGCTAACTCGTTCGTTTCGCCTGTATTTGAAGCTATATCACTTATATCGCAAGTATTTGTAGCTAAATCATATGTGTCGCATGGATTTGAAGCTGAACCTTCTACATCGAATTGATTTGAAGCTAAATCATTTGTTTCGCATGGAATTGAAGCTACCTCGTTTGTTCCTCCAGATTTTGAAGCTATATCACTTATATCGCAAGTATTTGAAGCTAAATCATGTGCGTCGCATGGATTTGAAACTGAACTTTCTACATCTCATTGATTTGAAGCTAAATCATGTGTATCGCATGGATTTGAAGCTAAACCCTCTACATCGCATTGATTTATAACTAAATCATGTGTTTCGCATGGATCTGAAGCTAACTCGTTTGTTTCGCCTGCATTTGAAGCTATATCACTTATATTCGCAAGTATTTGATGCTAAATCATTCGTTTCGCATGGATTTGATGCTAAGCCTTTTACTTCGCATTGATTTGAAGCTAAATGATGTGTTTCCCTTGGATTTGAAGCTGAATCGTTTTTTTCGCATGCAGTTGAATCTATATCACTTATATCGCAAGTATCTGAAGCTAAATCATTTGTTTCTCATGGATTTGAAGCTAAACCTTCTACATCCATGGATTTGAAGCTAAATCATGTGTTTGGCATGGATTTGAAGCTAAACCTGCTACATCGCATTGATTTGCATCTGAATCATGTGTTTCGCATGGATTTGAAGCTAACTCGTTTGTTTCGCATGCAGTTGTAGCTAAATAATGTATATCACAAGTATTTGTAGCTAAATAACGTGTTTTGCATGGACTTGAAGCTGAACCTTCTACATCGCATTGATTTGCAAATGAATCATGTGTTTCGCATGGATTTGAAGCTAACTCGTTCGTTTCGCCTGTATTTGAAGCTATATCACTTATATCGCAAGTATTTGTAGCTAAATCATATGTGTCGCATGGATTTGAAGCTGAACCTTCTACATCGAATTGATTTGAAGCTAAATCTTGAGTATCGCATGGATTTGAAGCTAAATCATGTTATTCGCATGGACTCGAAGATAACTCGCTTGTTTAGCCTGCATTTGAAGCTCTACCATTTATACAGCAAGTATTTGAATCTAAATCATTCGTTTCGCATGGATTTGAAGCTAAACCTTCTACATCGCACTTATTTGCAGCTTAATAATGTGTTTTGCATGGCTTTGAAGCTAACTCGTTTGTTTCCCCTACATTTGGAGCTATATCACTTATATAACAAGTATCTGATGATAAATCATTTGTTTCGCATGGATTTGGAGCTAAACCTTCTACATCGCATTGATTTCCTGCTAAATCATGTGTTTCGAATGGACTTGAAGCTAACTCGTTTGTTTCGCATTCAGTTGTAGCTAAATAATGTATATCACAAGTATTTGTAGCTAAACCACTTGTTTCGCATGGATTTGAAGCTAAGCCTTCTACTTCGCATTGATTTGAAGCTAAATCATTTGTTTCGCATGATTTGAAGCTAAACCTTCTACATGAAATTGATTTGAAGCTAAATCATGTGTTTCGCGTGGATTTGAAGGTAACTCGTTTGTTTCGCATGCAGTTGAAGCTATATCACCTATATCCCAAGTGTTTGAAACACAATCATTTGTTTCGCATGGATTTGAAGCTAAACCTTCTACATCGCATTGATTTGAAGCTAAATTATGTGTTTCGCTTGGACTTGAATGTAACTCATTTGTTTCGCATGTAGTTGAAGCTAAATCATGCATTTCGCAAGAATTTGAAGCCGAACCATTAGATTCGCATGGATTTCAAGCTAAGCCTTTTACTTCGCTCTGATTTGAAGTTAAATAATGTGTTTCGCATGGTTTTGAAGCTAAACCTTCTACATCCCATGGATTTGAAGCTAAATCATGTGTTTGGCATGGATTTGAAGCTAAACCTTCCACTTCGCATTGTTTTGCAGCTGAATCATGTGTTTCGCGTGGATTTGAAGGTAACTCGTTTGATTCGCATGCAGTTGTAGCTAAATAATGTATATAACAAGTATTTGTAGCTAAATCATTTGTTACGCATGGATTTGAAGCTAATCCTTCTACATCGCATATATTTTAAGCTAAATCATGTGTTTCGCATGGATTTGAAGGTAACTCGTTTGTTTCGCATGCAGTTGTAGCTAAATAATGTATATCACAAGTATTTGAAGATGAACCATTTGAATCGCATGGCTTTGAACCTGAGCTATCTACTTCGCACTGATTTGCACCTAAATAATGTGATTCGCATGGGTTTGAAGCTAAACCTTCTACATCCCATGGATTTGAAGCTAAATCATGTGTTTGGCATGGATTTGAAGCTAAACATTCTACATCGCACTGATTTGCAGCTGAATCATGTGTTTCGCATCGATTTGCAGCTAACTCGTTCGTTTCGCCTGCATTTGAAACTATATCACTTATATCGCAAGTATTTGAAGCTAAACCATTTGCTTCGCATGGATTTGAAGCTAAGCCTTCTACTTGGCATTGAATTGAAGCTAAATCGTGTGTTTTGCATGGATTTGAAGCTAACTCGTTTGTTTCTCCTGTATTTGAAGCTGTATCATTTATATCGCAAGTATTTGAAGCTAAACCATTTGTTTCGCATGGATTTGAAGCTAAGCCTTCTACTTGGCATTGAATTGAAGCTAAATCGTGTGTTTTGCATGGATTTGAAGCTATCTCGTTTGTTTCTCCTGTATTTGACGCTGTATCATTTATATCGCAAGTATTTGAAGCTAAACCATTTGCTTCGCATGGATTTGAAGCTAAGCCTTCTACTTGGCATTGAATTGAAGCTAAATCGTGTGTTTTGCATGGATTTGAAGCTAACTCGTTTGTTTCTCCTGTATTTGACGCTGTATCATTTATATCGCAAGTATTTGAAGCTAAACCATTTGTTTCGCATGGATTTGAAGCTAAGCCTTCTACTTCGCACTGATTTGAAGTTAAATCATGTGTTCCGCGTGGATTTGGAGCTAACTCGTTTGTTGCGAATGCAGTTGAAGCTAAATCATGTCTTTCACAAGTATTTGAAGATGAACCATTTGAATCGCATGGCTTTGAACGTGAGCCTTCTATTTCGCACTGATTTGAACCTAAATAATATGTTTTGCATGGATTTGAAGCTAACTCGTTTGTTTCTCCTGTATTTGAAGCTATATCATTTATATCGCAAGTATTTGAAGCTAAACCATTTGTTTCGCATGGATTTGAAGCTAAGGCTTCTACTTCGCATTGATTGGATCCTAAATCACGTGTTTTGCATGGATTTGAATCTAAGCCTTCTACATCGCATTGATTTGCAGCTGAATCATGTGTTTCGCATGGATTTGAAGCTAACTCGTTCGTTTGTCCTGCATTTGAAACTATATCACTTATATTGCAAGTATTTGAAGCTAAATCATGTTTTTCGCTTGGATTTGAATGTAACTCATTTGTTTCGCATGCAGTTGAAGCTATATCACCTATATCCCAAGTGTAGGAAGCTCAATCATTTGTTTCGCATGGATTTGAAGCTAAACCTTCTACATCGCATTGATTTGAAGCTAAATCATGTGTTTCGCGTGGATTTGAAGCTATCTCGTTTGTTTCGCATGCAGTTGTAGCTAAATAATGTATATCACAAGTATTTGTAGCTACACCATTTGTTTCGCATGGATTTGAAGCTAAGCCTTCTACTTCCCATTGATTTTTTGCTAAATCATTTGTTTCGCATGGATTTGAAGCTAAACCTTCTACATCGCATTGATTTTAAGCTAAATCATGTGTTTCGCATGGATTTGAAGCTAACTCGTTTGTTTCGCATGCAGTTGTAGCTAAATAATGTATATCACAAGTATTTGTAGCTAAATCATTTGTTTCGCATGGATTTCAAGCTAAGCCTTGACCTTCGCATTGATTTTAAGCTAAATCATGTGTGTCGCATGGATTTGAAGCTAACTCGTTTGTTTCGCATGCAGTTGTAGCTAAATAATGTATATCACAAGTATTTGTAGCTAAATCACGTGTTTTGCATGGACTTGAAGCTGAACCTTCTACATCGCATTGATTTGCAAATGAATCATGTGTTTCGCATGGATTTGAAGCTAACTCGTTCGTTGCGCATACAGTTAAATCTCAATAACGTATATCACAAGTATTTGAAGCTAAACCATTTGTTTCGCATGGATTTGAAGCTAAGCCTTCTACTTCGCATTAATTGGAAGATAAATCACGTGTCTTGCATGGATTTTTGAAGCTGAACCTTCTACATCGCACTCATTTGAACCAATTCATGTGTTTCGCGTGGATTTGAAGGTAACTCGTTTGTTTCGCATGCAGTTGAAGCTATATCACCTTTAACCCAAGTCTTTGAAGCTCAATCATTTGTTTCACATGGATTTCAAGCTAAACCTTCTACATCGCATTGATTTGAAGCTAACTCATGTGTTTCGCGTGGATTTGAAGGTAACTCGTTTGTTTCGCATGCAGTTGGAGCTATACCACCTATATCCCAAGTGTTTGAAGCTCAATCATTTGTTTCGCATGGATTTGAAGCTAAACCTTCTACATCGCATTGATTTTAAGCTAAATCATGTGTTTCGCATGGATTTGAAGCTAACTCGTTTGTTTCGCATGCAGTTGTAGCTAAATAATGTATATCACAAGTATTTGTAGCTAAATCATTTGTTTCGCATGGATTTGAAGCTAAGCCTTCTACTTCGCATTGACTTGAAGCTAAATCATTTGTTTCGCATAGAACTGAAGCTACCTCGTTTGTTTCTCCTGCTTTTGAAGCTATATCACTTATATCGCAAGTATTTGAAGCTAAATCATATGTGTCGCATGGATTTGAAGCTGAACCTTCTACATCGCATTGATTTGCAAATGAATCATGTGTTTCGCATGGATTTGAAGCTAACTCGTTCGTTTCGCCTGTATTTGAATCTATATCACTTATATCGCACCTATTTGAAGCTAAATCACGTGTTTCGCTTGGATTTGAAGCTATACCTTCTACATCGCATTCATTTGAACCAATTCATGTGTTTCGCGTGGATTTGAAGGTAACTCGTTTGTTTCGCATGCAGTTGAAGCTATATCACCTTTAACACAAGTGTTTGAAGCTCAATCATTTGTTTCACATGGATTTGAAGCTAAACCTTCTACGTCGCATTGATTTGAAGCTAACTCATGTGTGTCGCGTGGATTTGTAGGTAACTCGTTTGTTTCGTATGCAGTTGTAGCTAAATAATGTATATCACAAGTATTTGTAGCTGAATCATTTGTTTCGCATGGATTTGAAGCTAAGCCTTCTACTTCGCATTGATTTGAAGCTTAATCATTTGTTTCGCATGGATTTGAAGCAAAACCTTCTACATCGCATTGATTTTAAGCTAAATCTTATGTATCGCATTGATTTGAAGCTAATCCTTCTACTTCGCATTGAAATTAAAGCTAAATCATTTGTTTCGCATGGAATTGAAGCTACCTCGTTTGTTCCACTTGCTTTTGATGCTATATCACTTATATCGCAAGTATTTGAAGCTAAATCATTTGTGTCGCATGGATTTGAAGCAAAACCTTATACATCGCATTGATTTTAAGCTAAATCTTATGTATCGCATTGATTTGAAGCTAAGCCTTCTACATCGCATTGATTTGAAGCTAAATCATGTGTTTCGCATGGATTTGAAGCTAAACCCCCTACATCGCATTGATTTCCAACTAAATCATGTGTTTCGCATGGATCTGAATCTAACTCGTTTGTTTCGCCTGCATTTGATGCTATATCACTTATATTCGCAATCATTTGATGCTAAATCATTCGTTTCGCATGGATTTGAAGCTAAGCCTTTTACTTCGCATTGATTTGAAGTTAAATCATGTGTTTCCCTTGGATTTGAAGCTGAATCGTTTTTTTCGCATGCAGTTGAATCTATATCATTTATATCGCAAGTATCTGAAGTTAAATCATTTGTGTCTCATGGATTTGAAGCTAAACCTTCTACATCCCATGGATTTGAAGCTAAATCATGTGTTTGACATGGATTTGAAGCTAAACCTTATACATCGCATTGATTTGCATCTGAATCATGTGTTTCGCATGGATTTGAAGCTAACTCGATTGTGTCGCATGCAGTTTAAGCTAAATCATGTATATCACAAGTATTTGAATCTAAACCATTTGATTCGCATGGGATTTGATGCTAAGCCTTCTACTTCACACTGATTTGATTCTGAATCATGTCTTTCGCATGGATTTGAAGCTAACTCGTTTGTTTCGCATGCAGTTGTAGCTAAACAATGTATATCACAAGTATTAGTAGCTAAACCATTTGTTTGCATGGATTTGAAGGTAAGCCTTCTACTTCGCTTTGATTTGAAGCTAAATCTTGTGTATCGCATGGATTTGAAGCTAAACCCTCTACATCGCATTGATTTGCAACTAAATCATGTGTTTCGCATGGATCTGAAGCTAACTCGTTTGTTTTGCCTGCATTTGAAGCTATATCACTTATATTCGCAAGCATTTGATGCTAAATCATTCGTTTCGCATGGATTTGAAGCTAAGCCTTCTACTTCGCATTCATTTGAAGCTAAATCATTTGTTTCGCATAGAACTGAAGCTACCTCGTTTGTTCCTCCTGCTTTTGAAGATATATCACTTATATCGCAAGTATTTGAAGCTAAATCATATGTGTCGCATGGATTTGAAGCTGAACCTTCTACATCGAATTGATTTGAAGCTAAATCTTGTGTATCGCATGGATTTGAAGCTAAACCTTCTACATCGCATTGATTTGAAGCTAAATCATGTGTTTCGCATGGATTTGAAGCTAACTCGTTCGTTTCGCCTCCACTTGAATCTACATCACTTATACCGCAAGTATTTGAAGCTAAATCATGTGTATCGCGTGGATTTTGAAGCTAACTCGTTTGTTTAGTCTGTATTTGAAGCTTTATCACATATACCCCAAGTGTTTGAAGCTAAGTCATTTGTTTCGCATGGATTTGGAGCTAAACCTTCTACATCGCATTGATTTGCTGCTAAATCATGTGTTTCGCATGGATTTGAAGCTAACTCGTTCGTTGCGCATACAGTTAAATCTAAATAACGTATATCAAAAGTATTTGAAGCTAAACCATTTGTTTCGCATGCGTTTGAAGCTAAGCCTTCTACTTCGCATTAATTGGAAGCTAAATCACGAGTTTTGCATGGATTTGAATCTGAACCTTCTACATCGCATTGATTTGAAGCTAAATCATGTGTTTCGCATGGATTTGAAGCTAACTCGTTCGTTTGGCCTGCAGTTGAATCTACGTCACTTATATCGCAAGTATTTGAAGCTAAATCATGTGTATCGCGTGGATTTTGAAGCTAACTCGTTTGATTAGTCTGCATTTGAAGCTATAAAATTATACGCCAAGTGTTTGAAGCTAAATCATTTGTCTCGCATGGATTTGGAGCTAAACCTTCTACATCGCATTGATTTGCAGCTAAATCATGTGTTTCGCTTGGATTTGAAGCTAACTCGTTCGTTGCGCATACAGTTAAATCTAAATAACGTATATCACAAGTATTTGAAGCTAAACCATTTGTTTCGCATGGATTTGAAGCTAAGCCTTCTCCTTCGCATTAATTGGAAGCTAAATCACGTGTTTTGCATGGATTTGAAGCTGAACCTTCTACATCGCATTGATTTGCAAATGAATCATGTGTTTCGCATGGCTTTGAAGCTAACTCGTTCGTTTCGCCTGTACTTGAATCTATATCACTTATATCCCAAGTGTTTGAAGCTCAATCATTTGTTTCGTATGGATTTGAAGCTAAACCTTCTACATCGCATTGATTTGAAGCTAACTCATGTGTTTTGCCTGGATTTGAAGGTAACTCGTTTGTTTCGCATGCAGTTGAAGCTATAACACCTATATCCCAAGTGTGTGAAGCACAATCATTTGTTTCGCATGGAATTGAAGCTAAACCGTCTACATCGCATTGATTTTAAGCTAAATCATGTGTTTCGCATCGATCTGAAGCTAACTCGTTTGTTTCGCATGCAGTTGTAGCTAAATAATGTATATCACAAGTATTTGTAGCTAAACCATTTGTTTCGCATGGATTTGAAGCTAAGACTTCTACTCCGCATTGATTTGAAGCTAAATCATTTGTTTCGCATGGATTTGAAGCTAAACCTTCTACATCGCACTGATTTGAAGCTAAATCATGTGTATCCCATGTATTTGAAGCTAACTCGTTTGTTTCGCATGCAGTTGTAGCTAAATAATGTATATCACAAGAATTTGTAGCTAAACCATTTGTTTCGCATGGATTTGAAGCTAAGCCCTCTACTTTGCATTGATTTGAAGCTAAATCATTTGCTTCGCATGGAATTGAAGCTACCTCGTTTGTTCCTCCAGATTTTGAAGCTATATCACTTATATCGCAAGTATTTGAAGCTAAATCATGTGCGTCGCATGGATTTGAAGCTGAACTTTCTACATCGCATTGATTTGAAGCTAAATCTTGTGTATCGCATGGATTTGAAGCTAAACCCTCTACATCGCATTGATTTGCAACTAAATCAT